>NC_052499.1:31789645-32089645 GCF_016617805.1 Bactrocera tryoni | reverse complement strand
AAGTGTGGTGCGGAGATGGATAGATGCCTTACTGCGCACCAGAGCTGCTGAGATCACAGAGCACTGCTAACGGACAAGGGGATCCGCCGCCAAGGGTATGCGGACGATATTGTAATTATAGTCAAAGGTAAATATGAGGACACTCTCTGTGACCTAATACAAAGAGGTCTAAACCTGGCAAAGGGGTGGTGTAGGGAGGTTGAATTGAACATCAACCCCTCCAAGACGACCGTAGTCCCGTTTACGAGACGCAGGTCCCTGCCCGGTCTCAGGAATCTCACACTTGGGAGCAGAGAGATAGAGATGACCAACAGGGTCAAATACCTCGGTCTAATGTTAGACTCCACTTTGCGCCTTGGTCAAAGCAACAAAGGCTTTAATGATGTGCAATCGCATGGCGGGAAAGTCCTGGGGCTGTACGCCAAGGATTGTTAGGTGGTTGTACACCATGATAGTGCGACCAATAATCACGTACGGGGCGGTAGCCTGGGCCTTGATAGCGTCGCAGACTTCGGTAAAGACCAAGCTATCGAAGCTACAGCGGCTAGCCTGAGTCTGCATGACGGGTGCAATGCGCACTTGTTCAACCGCAGCACTGGAGGTTCTACTTGAACTTACTCCGCTTCATTTGGTTTTCGGTGAGGTAGCCAAGTACACACTTTTGCAAAAAACCGCAGAGGGGTGTGGCAAAGGCAAGGTAATCTCATCGCAGAGGATAGAAAAGATAAGTGACAATATACCATTAGCCCTCCTCCCGAAGGGCAGCATTATCAAAACAGTTAACTTCAAGAAAAAGTTTAAGGTCACCCTCGGCAGCAAGGACGAGTGTCGGCAGTTGAGGAATAGCACGTTGAGGTGGTACACCGATAGCTCGAAAACGTCGAAGGGAATCGGGGTAGGGATTGTGAGCCCACGCACAAAGCTCTCCATACTTATGGGAGAGTTCCCGAGCATCTTCCAGGCAGAAGTTTTTGCGATAAGCCGGTGTATAGAAATAAACCTCCATCGCAACTATCGCGATGCGCGAATAGTCATCCTCAGCGATAGTCAAGCGGCGCTAAAAGCGCTCTCCTCTTACGGGATCAAATCGCTACTAGTGCAGGAGTGCAGGCAAAGGCTGAACAGTCTTGCGGAACGAAACCAGGTACACCTAATCTGGGTGCCTGGTCACAGAGCTATAGCCGGTAACAAACTGGCGGACGAGCTCGCCCGCTCCGCAGCCTCCACCAAGATGGTAGGACCCGAACCCTTTACTGGGGTAGGTCCCCATACCATAAAAGAGCTACTCCGCAAGGAAGAAGGAGTGGGCAGGGACGAGAATCGGCAACAAACACATGGTATGAGACATGCTGTTGCTAAGTGGAGCATACAACTTGAGTAGGTTCAAAGTTGTAATAAACCTCCCTAGGAACAAACTCAGGCTACTGGTCGCATTGTATACTGGCCACTGCAAGCTGAATAGGCATCTGTATAACATGGGCCTATCCTCTTGCGCTAACTGCCGGTTCTGCGACAGGGAGCCTGAAACCCCGGAGCACCTGCTGATCGACTGCACAGCAGTCTGTAGACGCAGGATTAAGGCCCTTGGATCCATGTTTCCGAATAGGGATTGCATCGCCTCACTAGCACCCGGTAGTCTATTGACATTATGTGATTTAGAAGAGGACACAATAGACCTAAGGTCGCGGTGCATTCCTCATCTTTTAATCTAATCTGATCTAATACCCTCGGGACAATGCCCCTACCCCAATTCCCTGAGGCCAGTCCTTCGCTTTGCCCGGAGCAACATAGGCTACTACTCCTATGCTCAATGCACACTTCCTGACCAAGGCCCGAAGTAGCTGTTTACTGACACACGTCGCAGCTGATACCGCGGCAGAGTCAAGCTCACATCACCCTCTCCCTTTCGTCAGCGGAGAAGTCGCTGGCGAAGAGTTCAAGGGACTCCCAGTATGCTGCTTCGTGTACCGGTCAGGTAGATTTAATCAGCCGCACCTAACATGGTGAACAGACGCTGGCCAGGAAGCCGCCCAATATGGGTCCGTCGCGCCTGGACTTTTTATTACACAACATCCCCTTGCATGTTGCGGCAGACAAGTTTTTTCAAGGGGCGGTGTCGATTCGCTCACTGTCGCAGGAGTTTCAACGGTCTTGCTGGCTTTTATACCGGAACCTCCACTCCCGCCGCTTCTCGTCGGGGACTGCTTATTCGTTTAAACTTATTTCGCAACTAATCTGCTACTACAGGCCGGCCGGCTATCCGCGACTTGCCGACCACCCCGGTCCCTTAAAGCTCACCGACGATGACTACTCCTCTTGGAAAGTCCTACCGGGCTATGAATGTTTGTACATTTGTACATATGTGGCTCGTATTTGCTTACGTAAACATATAGACAAATGTAGCGAAGAAATAACAAAATTCCCCGGTTGAGAAAAAATGCTCACTGCGCATGTGTAGATATGAAAATGCCGAAACGCAATTCTATGCTAAATTATCTAATGAAATATGTACTACACCTCAAAGTATTTTTCAACTGCTACTTTTTACCTCATAATGAATTAAATTAAATGAATTATATTATATAAATTAAACAAAAAGCTATAAAAATATAAAACTGTTTAAAAAAATAAAAAAAGTATATAAATCGCATAGCATAAAATGAATCCATTTCTGGGTTAGTCAACAATATTTCTTGGTTGATAATGTTAACAAAGCTGTAATTCTGCAGATTCCCTACATAAAAAAACAACAATGTCAATATCAGTCGTTTTCATTTACATATATGTATTGTTTTGATTTTAAAACTCAAAAATATATGATTAATGAGTTTAGCTAATAAAAATGCGTTTTTTGAGTTATAACTGAATATGAATAGATGGTAAATACACAAAATTATGAAAATGTTAATAGAAATTTCATAACAAAAAACAACTGATTTTAATCGAGTTTGAGAAAGCATGCGCCGTATCGACTCAACCTGTTTATAATGGAATCATGGTTTTCGTTTACATTGAAAAACCACCATTGCTCAAATGAGAGTGAGAACAATTACCAGAGATAAAGGGATGCCCAGCTTATTGCAGTGTGAGAGCGCCTCAAAACTAGTGCATTTCGACCAGATCGGACAAAATAATAATTTTTGAGCATTTAAAAATTCAACTCAGAAACTATTTAAATATTTTTTTAAACTTTTGAACTATTAGCACTTAATAAAGTGATTTAAGCCTGTTAGTTCTCAATAAATAAATATTTTTAATAAATTTTAATTGAAAATTAACACTAATATTACATTTATATTTCGCATTTTCTTAAGTTTTACATTTTTTATTAGTATTCTTGAACGGCGGCAACAAATCCCTCGGTTCAAATATATTTTTGGTAGAATTTTGATCTCGCCGTTCCGATCGTTCCAATTCAAACGAAACGTCAAAATGTCCTAGATCCAGAGAACGTATAATATAGAGAAGGTTCATGGTGTGCCGATTGTCATCAGGTTCCTCTTTTTGGAGGGGTTCAGTTTTCTATTAGTGGATTTCACCACAAAAAATTATTAGCGGATTTCACCAATACTTAACATGAGGGGTTCGAAAATAGCAGAATTGAGCATTTTCAGTGTGAAATGAGAAACGTAATGCTAATTTCAATGTATAGAAATGTACGCTTATAGATTCGCATATTTACAATGCGCAAACGACTATTTACATATGTATGTATATAATTTATAGATATTCTCAATATATTTCATATCAAAGCATATACATATGTAAGTATATAATGGGTTGTAAAAAAAAAAGTCTTGCGGTATTGCGGAAACTGTATCGGGTCCATAAACTGCACAAATTTTATTGGCGGCTTGAGATGCATTCTTGCCTTTATAGTAGTAATACTGTAAAATATTCCGTATTTTCTCTTTATTTTCCTCCATGTTTGCGACGCTATAACTCACGAACGGCTTAAAAGAAACGACAATCAATCAAACACGTGTTAACGTGAAATGAGATTTCCAAAAAGGTATAACATGACCCGATGCGACGAATAAAACTAGACGAAACTAGCGAAAATATATACATATGTACAATTTATTTATATGTTGATGAATTCCATAAAATCTATTGAAATATACAATAATGTCATGTATTATTGCCTAAATATTAATTTATAAACATAAGTAGGTTTGGTAAGTTATATCTTTATGTAATTATTTGCATTGGGCATTAGAAGTTTTGATAACATCTCAAAAGACAAAACCGTCGCTTAGATTACATTCTTTAGTATGCATGTAATTATGTGTACATGTAAAAAATATTTACATATCGTCACCTGAAATGCAAAATAACGTATCATCAAAAAATTCTAAATTGAGTGTCTTATTGATTACGCTTCACTACTTCAAATTACATACATAATATTACATAGTATGTTCAACATTTTCAGGTGCTGCGGTCAGATATAAACCAGTTTTAACTAATATTAAAATTTTGTTTCACTCATGTTCCAATTTATTACATGTTTCATTCATGCCACTGTAAATTTCCGAAAATGTTGTTACGTTATTTTGCATTTCAGGTGACGATATATACTATATGTAATTTTGTGTGCACGTAAACAAATTTGAAAGAATCATTCGCATAATGTTTGTAAATTTGTCTACACACAACTTTGTATGAGAATATACACACCCATCGTTTCATACAAAGCGTCACAACATTGTGTCGTTGGTAGAAAATCTAAGCTGTGCCGAAAAAAATAAACGAATGGCCGCCGATTGTCACCGCTTCCTTTGCCGCTGTACAGCTTCGCCGACAAACCAGCGTAAATATGTACATATGTTTGTGTGTGAGCTTGCATACATAACGACGCAGATTTTTGCGAGCCGTGAAAAAATATTTCAGAATTACAAAATATTTTTTACATTCCTTGACAAATACAGTCAATCCCGGTTATGTGCCACAATCAAAGATACAGATTTTTGTGGTTTGTTAAAAATAAAAATATAATATGGCACATAAGCGAGTGCGGATACTTAAGCGAGTGGTACCTAAAATAATAATTTCTATGTTTTTCAAAAAACAAACCGTGAGATGCAGCAAGACATAGGCAGTTAAGAGGGATGATTTTCATTTAAGCGGAGTACTACTTAACCGGGATTGACTGTACACAAAAATCAGAAGAATATTGAATATTTTCTTTGAAAAATTTCTAGACCTCAAATTCGACAAATAAACAATTTTGTCTATTTTATTCTAATATTTTTTAATACTTATATTTGCGAGGTTGTGACTTTTTTCATCCATAAAATTTTTAGAAATATATTCAATTTATGAATTTTTGCTTTTGAAATCGTCGCGAAAAGACGCTTGTAGGCAGGCATGCTCACGGAGATGTAATGGCGTCTGCTTTTATGAATGAATCGAATATGCTTTGTGAAAGTACGTTTGCGTTCATGAATGAAAATTTTGTTGTTGTATAATTTACTATAAATTTTGACGTCGGCAATTTGGCTGCCATATTGGTTTCTGATGATTTTTCAAACGATTGTTGTTTTTGTAGAACAATATTTGTTAATTTTGCGGGTGATATATCCACATGTGAACGCATGTAAGTATGTACATATGTTGTGTATGCATTGCTTCCGTGGGAATGTCATACACACATATTTACATGTGTACTCATAATCGCGTAAGCGGTGTCTACGCCAATTAAGAAGAAGAAGACTCATATTGTAAGTATGTGATGATTTTTGAGACTATTGTTGTTTTTCCAGAAGAATGTTTGTATTTTTTGATTTACATGCGTACGCATATATTATTTGTGTGAGAATGTCATACCCACATACATACATATGTACATACATAGGTGTGTACGTAAATGTAGAGAAGTGCGCGCTTTTTATATTACAGATAAATGATAATATCTTGATTTGAAATTGATTTGTGCTTGCATACATATTTGCAGGATAGATGCGTATGAAAGTTTTAAATGATAAGAGGTGTGATTTACATATATTATTATTGTAATATATTATGTTTTTAGGATATTACGATAATATTTTGTATACATATATAGCTATATAAATGCATACGAAATTATATAAATTATCAAAGATAAGAAATATTTAAAAATTAGCTTTTATTTGGACATAATCTACAAATATTACCATGGAAATAGCATAATTTAATAATAATGTTATCAGTTTTGCATGAATTCACAAAAATTCGCAAAATTATATTCATATCAATTGATAAGATAGCATGTAAACGTATAAAAACATAAACCAAAAGGCCAACAGGTAACTGTAAAAGCAATGTATATTTCTGAGCATAATTTTCATTGAATTCTCAGCTCTGTTCACTCATTTCTGTTAAAATTTCTCCTGCCGAGCCAAAAGTGGTGAAATCCACTAATAGAAAATTCATGGCTCTTGACAGTTTACACGCTTGTCCGTAGTTGAACCTTCTCTATATTATACGTTCTCTGCTAGATCCATTCAACTGTCAAAATGGGATGAGTGAGCTACTCTTTCATTTCCAATAAAAGTAGCCATACACGACACACAAGTGTGTTCGATCTGTATGAAATCGTTTCACCATACACGACATACAAATCCACTTTGTGTTCGTTCTTCAAACAGTGAATATGTATGACAAGCAAGTGGAAAATTGTTCGTCCGCGATGTTTCCTATTCGGCGATACGAGAAAAATGAGATTTTGTGTGCATACAGCGCCATAGACGACATACATGTGTGTACACCGTGTATGGCCACTTTAACAGGAGAGTTGCACACAGAGATACGGGGCATCTCGACAGGCAAAAATTTATTGTATACTAACTGTATTGCTGTACGTTATGCCTGTGGAGACTGAAAGTGTGAACACAATGGCTACGACAGACTGCAGCGGCACGACAGTGAACTGAAAACGTCGTTGTTCATCTTACTACATGTACATTTTGAGAAGCAACAACAACACAATGGCCGGCATGTACACAAAACAACGCAGTTGTCCATTTTGCATGTACACAATTTCGTTGTGGCCATACTAATACCTTTCACTTCAATGAAATTTTAATATTTTGTTCAAAGTGAAATTTTTTATGCAAAAAAATAAGTAAATAGGTAAATATTTTTGCTTTAAATTATCACTTGTTATTACAAATGATATAATAGAGCTATAATATAGCTATTTTATGCTTTTATTTGTAAAATAGCATCAAGTTTGTTAGAGCTGTGAATAATTTTACATTTTACATATTAGTGGCATCACCACTCTACCTCCTCTTTCTATCTTCCATTCTACTGTCAACTCTACTGTCGTCCTACTGTCGTTGGCAAAAATAGAGCAAATTGAAGTTAGCGAGAACGACAACTGTCGGCCTGCAGTCGTGTAGTCGTGCAGCTGTCAAAATAACACTGCCCATAAGAACGTGTGTATTTTAATATTTGACAGATGTAGTTTGCAGTCTGTCGTAGCCATTGTGTTTACACTTTCAATGTTGCTGGTGGAATACTAATTAGTATGCCATATATTGAAAGCAGAGAACGTATAATATAGAGAAGGTTCATCTACGGACAAGCGTGTAAACTGTCAAGAGCCATGAATTTTCTATTAGTGGATTTCACCACTTTTGGCTCGGCAGGAGAAATTTTAACAGAAATGAGTGAACAGAGCTGAGAATTCAATGAAAATTATGCTCAGAAATACATATACATTGCTTTTACAGACGCCTATTGGCCTTTTGGCTTATATTTTTATACGTTTACATGCTATCTTATCAATTGATATGAATATAATTTTGCGAATTTTTGAGAATTCATGCAAAATTGATAACATTATTATTAAATTATGCTATTTTCATGGTAATATTTGTAGTTAATGTCCAAATAAAAGCTACGTTTTAAATATTTCTTATCTTCGATAATATTACATAATTTCGTATGCATGTATATAGGCTATATGAATATATGTATGTAAATCACACCTCTTATCATTTAAAACTTTCATACGCATCGTTTAAAAAATCATCAGAAACCAATATGGCAGCCAAACTGCCGACGTCAAAATTTGTTGTAAATTACACAACAACAAAATTTTCATTCATGAACGCAAACGTACTTTCAAAAAGCATATTCTATTTATTCATAAAAGCAGACGCCATTACATCTCCCCGAGCATGCCTTGCCAACAAGCGTCTCTTCGCGACGATTTCAAAAGCTAAAAATCATAAATTGAATATATTTCTTAAATGTATGAGAAGGAAAAAGTGACAACCTCGCAAATATAATATTAAAAAATATTAGAATAAAATAGACAACATAGTTTATTTGTCGAATTTCAAGTCTAGAAATTTTTCAAAGAAAATATTCAATATTCTTCTGATTTTTGTGTACAGTCAATCCCGGTTAAGTAGTACTCCGCTTAAATGAAAATCATCCCTCTTAACTGCCTATGTCTTGCTGCATCTCACGGTTTGTTTTTTGAAAAACATAGAAATTATTATTTTAGGTAGCACTCGCTTAAGTATCCGCACTCGCTTATGTGCCATATTATATTTTTATTTTTAACAAACCACAAAAATCTGTATCTTTGATTGTGGCACATAACCGGGATTGACTGTATTTATCAAGGAATGTAAAAAATATTTTGTAATTCTGAAATATTTTTACACGGCTCGCAAAAATCTGCGTCGTTATGTATGCAAGCTCACACACAAACATATGTACATATTTACGCTGGTTTGTCGGCGAAGCTGTACAGCGGCAAAGGAAGCGGTGACAATCGGCGGCCATTCGTTTATTTTTTTCGGCACAGCTTGGATTTTCTACCAACGACACAATGTTGTGACGCTTTGTATGAAACAATGGGTGTGTATATTCACATACAAAGTTGTGTGTAGACAAATTTACAAACATTATGCGAATGATTCTTTCAAATTTGTTTACGTGCACACAAAATTACATACATATGTATGTGAATATGTGAACATTATGCGTATGGTTTTTTTAAATCTTTTTACATGTACACATAATTACATGCGTATGTGAATATGCGACGGCTTGGTTATAAGATGTTATCAAAACTTCGAATGCACAAAGAAAATAAATTCATATATAAATATATAACGTATCATACCTATATTAATTAAATATTTAGGTAATAATACAAATATGACTTTATTATACATTTCAACAGGTTTAATGGAATTCATAATTTAAAGGGTCAAATTGCACATATGTACATACATACATATGTATATACTTATGTGCTTTGATATCAAATACATACTTATATCTTTCATAATCAGGGGTGTTGTGGAATCTGATAGTTGTCGGAATCAGAGTTTAAACCGATCAAAAAAAGCAGTAGGTGTGATGAATTCAGACATTATTGGTTTGATATTCGAAACAGAATTTGTATCGGTTTTGGGTGTCACGGAAACCAATTTTATCGGTTTTGCTGTCAGAAACAAAGCAAGAAGATATTCGCACACAGATTTGAAATGTAAGTTTCTTAACTTCATGTCATTTTATTGTTACGAATTAATTTATCTTTATTTCTATAGAACAAAACATAAGAATAAAACACGAAATGTCTTAACTATTGAGTTTTGAAAAAAAATGCGGATATTTAGGGAGGAGCCTGCTTTAGAGGGTTAAAAAAACGATTATGTTTTTGGGAGGGAAAGAAATAATTCATTAAAGCGAAATTTCTAGGGTTTATAGTTATATATTTAAACATCATCCGAAAAATGTTTGGCTACGAATTCTTTGATATTCTGCCTTAGGAAAGCAATTGTCCAAATGCATCTCGCATGTGCATTTCGGACGGCGGGCAGTATGCAGGTCGCAATTTCTATCGGAAACAAAAAATTCAAAGAGATTCATATTTGTTAATAACTTTGTTGAAGTTAAACTAGGAAAATTTCAAGAAATAAGTGTAAAATTCTAAAAATTTTTAAAATTTGAAGAAAGAAGTGGTTCTTGACCAAACAAATTTTACATATGTATGTTCAAACTTAACCTTTCTTAGCTTTTTTTGTTTAAATAAAAGATAATTTAATGCCAAAGATAATAAACTTTGCCCCAATTCCATACGTTTAGTTTTTTCTATCCTGTCCGCCAATTGAGAAAAATCGTAAGAATGAAAACCGAGAAATCGCGCGTCAAGCGCTGAACACATAGAGCGCAACAGACTGTAAACTACATCTGTCAAATATTAAAATACACACGTTCTTATGGACACAGTTATTTTGACAGCTGCACGACTACACGACTGCTGTCGTTCTCGCTGACTTCAATATCCTCCTATATTTGAAAAATGGAAGATAGAGAGATGAGGTAGATTGGTGATGCCACTAATATGTAAAATGTAATATTATTCACAGCTCTAACAAACTTGACGTTATTTTACAAATAAAAGCATAAAATAGCTCTATTATAGCTCTATTATATCATTTGTAATAACAATTGATAATTTAAATCAAAAATATTTACCTATTTACTTATTTTTTGCATTCAATATTTCACTTTGAACAAAATATTAAAATTTCCTTGAAGGGCAAGGTATTAGTATGGCCACAACGAAATTGTGTACATACAAAATGGACAACTGCGTTGTTTTGTGTGCATGCCGGGCATTGTTATGTTGTTGCTTCTCACAAATGTACATGTAGTAAGATGCACAACGACGTTTTCAGTTCACTGTCTTGCTGCTGCAGTCTGTCGCGCTCTATGTGTTCCGCACTTCAAAGTTTTCACTTTCTGCTCAAGCGCTCATATACATATGTATATATGTACATTAGGGTGATTCAAAAAAAATTTTTTTTTTTTTTTCAATTGGTAAAAATAGGTTCCTAGACACCTCTAAGAAAGCCTCTCCAAATATGAGTTTTTAATTGTAACGGGAAGGTCCTCCGCTTAACGGTTTTCTATTTTTTCTTATTATCAGATAGAAAAATTTATATCTCGCTTCCAACTACTTGAAAAAATATCTTGTTAATTAGGTTTAGTAGGAAATTGAATGCTCTAAAAATGGTCTCTTATGATTTTTTCGTAAACCCAACCGTTTAAAAGATATTAACGGTTGAAATTTGACTATTTTTGGGAAAATTTTTTATTTCTTAAGAATTTTATAACTCAATAAAAAAAATTTTTATGAATAGATTTTTGGAGTGGCTTTCTTAGAGGTGTCTAGGAACCTATTTTTCAGAGTACCAAACGAAAAAAAAAAATTTTTTTTTTTTGATCCACCCTAATATGCATTGATGTTTGACGATGAATATCTCGTAAACGCTTAACTTAATCGAAATATCGTAGTAGACCATTTTTATAGAGCAGTAAATTTCCTACAAAACTATGTGTATCATCATTCATAATAATTTTTTTTCATTGAGTTATAAAATTAATAAAAAATAAAGAATTTTTCCAAAAATAGTCAAATTTCAACCGTTAATATCTTTTAAACGGTTGGGTTTACGAAAAAATCATAAAAGACAATATTTTAGAGCATTCAATTTTCTACAAAACCTAATTAACAAAATATTTTTTCAAGTAGTTGGAAGCGAGATATAAATTTTTCTATCTGATAATAAGAAAAAATAGAAAACCGTTAGGCGGAGGACCTTCCCGTTACAATTAAGAACTCATATTTGGAGAGGCTTTCTTAGAGGTGTCTAGGAACCTATTTTTGCGAGTACCAATTGAAAAAAAAAATAAAATTTTTTTTGAATCACCCTAATGTACATATCTACTAGTGCTCGGTCACTATTTCCCTTCTAGCTTCGACAATATTTCAAATTCCCATCTATAACATTGGGGGCATATTCTTAGATAATTTTTAAAGAGATTTAAGCAAAAAAAAAATTCCCCGCTTAAAGAAGATTTACAAAACGTATTAAACGTAACTTAACACCCAAATGCGTCTATATTCATTCGATAAATGTTGTCTCTTAAAATCTTTCTTTAATTCGGAACTCATTAAAAACTTTAACAGGATTGCTTCCAAATGTATTCATTTGCAAGTTTTGTCCCATTAGTAAACAGCTGAATCGAATATAGGTTTTGCGTATGTTCGAAAATACGAAAATCCAATCAGATTCTGTGACACCATTGAAAATCAGAAATGGTTTGCAGTTCTGACATCTAAGCAATTCTGTCTTGGACTCTACAACACCCCTGATAGTAACCAGAGCTAGTAGAACGACACCTGTATACTTCTTCTTCTTAATTGGCGTAGACACCACTTACGCGATTATAGCCGAGTTAACCTCAGCGCGCCAGTCGTTCTTTTTTTCGCTACGTGGCGCCAATTGGATATTCCAAGCGAAGTCAGGTCCTTCTCCATTTGGTCCTTCCAACGGAGTGGAGGTCTTCCTCTTCCTCTGCTTCCCCCGGCGGGTACTGCGTCGAATACTTTCAGAGCTGGAGTGTTTTCGTCCATCCGGACAACATGACCTAGCCAGCGTAGCCGCTGTCTTTTAATTATGTCAATGTCGTCGTATATCTCATACAGGTCATCGTTCCATCGAATGCGATATTCGCCGTGGCCAATGCGCAAAGGACCATAAATCTTTCGCAGAACCTTTCTCTCGAAAACCCCCAATGAAAAGGAACAAGGTTAATTAACTTAAATATCTTAAACTAATGATTTAAGGCAACTCAATATGGACTGCTAAATGTGTATGTACAAGAAAATCGACTTTATACCTGAAGATAAGATTGCAGTGATCATCTTTGGTTTAAAGAGAAGGCTGCTTCCTAATAAGTTTGATGTCCATATCTCACAAACCTAAATTGTTGGAAACATTTCTTTCTTCGTCTTAATCAAAGGGACTACGCGATATTTTTAAACTAAATTAACATATAATTTTCTTGTTATCGTTATAAGACACAACGACTACATCCCATTTAATATAATTATAAAATGCATCAGATTCATTTACTTTACAAAAGTTAAATCAGCACCAATGAATCGAAATAAATCTTTACACTAATAGTGTTTTTAACAACATATCTCGCACAAAGGTGGTGTATATATAGATAATTTAGATATAAAACATAATATTGTAAAAAAATGAAGTGAGTACATTATCTATAAGATAGAAATATGATTATAGTCCATTCACGGTTTCGTCGAAAATTTAATATTAAATTTATTTGCATCATTTTGAACTACAATTTTTTCGTGTAAAATTTCAAAGGCTTTTTTCAAAACTATGTATTTTGAAATGGTGATCACTGTAGCTTGAAAACTGCTTAATAAATTTCAATGTTTACAATTAACTGTTGTTTTAACTAAAAATCTGGATTTTTACAATTTTCCTAAGGCCGATAATTTGTTAATTAAAAAAGATTCGATTAGGCACCAGATTATCTGTCAATACAACAATTTTTTTGGCTACGATTTAGAATAGGATCTCCCGATTTCGGGTTTAAAATGGGTATGTACGGATAGGGGAGGTCCCCAGATCAAGAATATATATATACATATATAGTTGCCGCTGACTTATGGTTTTTGAGATATTTGCATTTATAGTTCAAAAAATCAATTATTTAATATGCGTGTTTCTCCGATTTATAATTCATTTAACACTTATATTTTTAACTTTTACACTACACTTCACTAATTCGTTTCTAATCATTTATTTTATAATAAATAGTGCAAAAATAACTTTTATTCAGCATTTAACTTTTGTTCTATTATTTTTGTTCACACAAAAACAAAAGGGTTGCATCTAACTAATTACATCTAACTAATAATCAGTGCTAAAGTAGTGCTTAAATAGTTGAATTTTTTAACTTTGAATGCAAATATCTTAAAAACCATAAGTCAGCGGCAACGGTATATATTTTCTTAATCTGGAAGACCTCCTCTGTCCGTACATACCCATTTTAACCCCGAAATCCGGGGATGCTATTCTAAAATTTACCCATTTTTTTACCAATTGGTTTTAGATGAAGGAGGATGGGGTCATGTGTAGAAGTTCACGCAAGTTAGGAAAGTTCTATGATCGCCATTCACTTGGGAGTGGTCAGAAACGATTCTATTACATATGGCTCAAGCAGCTCACGACTTCCGGTCTTTCACCAAGTATCCTCTGGGTAGCCTAAGAACATCCGTTCGAAGGCGAGCTAAAGTCAGAAGGCAAAACATCCCCTACATAGGGTTTTGCGCTGGGTTTGGGTCCCGCCTCGTAAAAAAACTATACCAATGAAAAACTACCAACAGCCTCGGATGAGAAACCCCCCCTTTTGATAACGACCATGGCAAACGAAATAATGGAATGTCCGGTCCCTTAATTGGGAAGGTGCCGCTGCCCAGTTGGTTAATGTCCAAGAAATGCGATGGACGGGACAAGGACAAAGACGAGTAGGTCCTTGTGGTATTTACTACAGTGGCCATATAAAGGAGCGCAAGTTTGGTGTGGGATTCGTGGTGGGAGAGAGACTCCGTCGCCGAGTACTATCATTCACTCCGGTGAATGAACGTCTAGCCACAATCCGCATCAAAGCGAGGTTCTTCAACATATCGCTGATCTGCGCCCACGCCCCGACGGAAGAGAGGGACGAGGTGACCAAAGATGCCTTCTATGAGCGCTTGGAGCGCGCTTATGAGAGCTGCTCCCGCCACGATGTCAAAATCGTGCTTGGCGACTTAAACGCCAAGGTGGGCAAAGAAGGTATCTTTGGCACTACGGTCGGTAAATTCAGCCTCCACGACGAAACTTCCCCAAATGGGTTGAGGCTGATTGACTTCGCCGGGGACCGAAATATGGTTATCTGTAGTACTAGATTCCAGCATAAAAAGATTCATCAAGCTACCTGGCTGTCTCCGGATCGAAAAACTACCAACCAGATCGATCATGTTGTGATAGACGGAAGACACGTCTCCAGTGTTTTAGATGTGCGTGCGCTCCGAGGTCCTAACATCGACTCGCACCACTATCTTGTCGCAGCCAAGATTCGCACCCGCCTCTGTGCAGCAAAAAACGCACGCCAACAAACACTGCAATCACAACAGACAGCCGAACGATTTTCTACTCGGCTTGCACTCCTGCTCTCTGAGAGCACTCGTCAACAACTCGGTATAAGGGAACTGTGAGACGGCATTTCAAATTCCTTACGTACAGCTGCAACCGAAGCCATTGGTTTTCGGAAAGTGTAAAAGAACAGCTGGTACGACGAGGAGTGAGTACGAAGAGCTTGATGAGCTGGCCGACAGGGGTAATGCTCGAAAATTCTACGAAAAAATGCGGCGGCTTACAGAAGGTTTCAAGACCGGAGCATACTCTTGTAGAACCCCCAAAGGGGATCTAGTGACCGATGCCCAGAGCATACTTAAATTATGGAGGGA
Organism: Bactrocera tryoni; assembly: GCF_016617805.1. Taxonomy (NCBI): domain Eukaryota; kingdom Metazoa; phylum Arthropoda; class Insecta; order Diptera; family Tephritidae; genus Bactrocera; species Bactrocera tryoni. The sequence goes on along the minus strand of NC_052499.1, from coordinate 32,074,296 downwards.
ACACTTCTCCAGCCTGCTGAATGGCTGTGAACGCACAACGCCAGGAGAAGGCGAACCCGATTCCCCAATCGATGACGATGGAGCAGACATTCCATTACCCGACCATGAAGAAGTTCGAATAGCAATTGCCCGCCTCAAGAACAACAAAGCGGCAGGGGCCGACGGACTACCGGCCGAGCTATTCAAACACGGAGGCGAAGAACTGATAAGATTCTTTGTAAAATATGGTCGGACGAAAGCATTCCCAACGATTGGAATTTAAGTGTGCTATGCCCATTCCATAAAAAAGGAGACCCCACAATCTGCGCTAACTACCGTGGGGTTAGCCTCCTCAACATCGCATATAAGGTTCTATCGAGCGTATTATGTGAAAGATTAAAGCCCACCGTCAACAAACTGATTGGACCTTATCATTGTGGCTTCAGACCTGGAAAATCAACAACCGACCTGAAAGAAGAATCGACACACACCACCTCTGCGTCGATTTCAAAGCTGCTTTCGACAGCACGAAAAGGAGCTGCCTTTATGCCGCGATGTCTGAATTTGGTATCCCCGCAAAACTAATACGGGTGTGTAAACTGACGTTGAGTAACACCAAAAGCTCCGTCAGGATCAGAAAGGACCTCTCCGAGCCGTTCGATACCAAACGAGGTTTCAGACAAGGTGACTCCCTATCGTGCGACTTCTTCAACCTGCTTCTGGAGAAAATAGTTCGAGCTGCAGAACTAAATAGAGAAGGTACCATCTTCTATAAGAGTGTACGGCTGCTGGCGTATGCCGATGATATTGATATCATCGGCCTCAACACCCGCGCCGTTAGTTCTGCTTTCTCCAGGCTGGACAAGGAAGCACAGAAAATGGGTCTGGCAGTGAACGAGGGCAAAACGAAATATCTCCTGTCATCAAACAAACAGTCGTCGCACTCGCGACCTGGCTCTCACGTCACTGTTGACAATCATAACTTTGAAGTTGTAGATAATTTCGTCTATTTAGGAACCAGCATTAACACCACCAACAATGTCAGCCTGGAAATCCAATGCAGGATTGCTCTTGCCAACAGGTGCTACTTCGGACTGAGTAGGCAATTGAAAAGTAAAGTCCTCTCTCGACGAACAAAAGCTAAACTCTATAAGTCGCTCATAATTCCCGTCCTTCTGTATGGTGCACAGGCTTGGGCGATGACAACAACCGATGATTTGACGTTACGAGATTTCGAGAGAAAAATTCTGCGAAAGATGTATGGTCCTTTGCGCATTGGCCACGGCGAATATCGCATTCGATGGAACGAAGAGCTGTATGAGATATACGACGACATCGACATAGTTCAGCGAATTAAAAGACTGCGGCTACCCTGGCTAGATCATGTTGTCCGAATGGACCGGGGGAAGCAGAGGAAGAGGAAGACCTCCACTCCGTTGGAAGGACCAAGTGGAGAAGGACCTGACTTCGCTTGGAATATCCAATTGGCGCCACGTAGCGAAAAGAAGAAACGACTGGCGCGCTGTTGTTAACTCGGCTATAATCGCGTAAGCGGTGTCTACGCCAATTAAGAAGAAGAAGTAAACAGCTGATTCGAATATTGGCTTTGCGTATGTTCGAAAAGACGAAAATCCAATCAGATTCTGTGACAGCATTGAATATCAGAATTGGTTTGCAATTCTGACAACTAAGCAATTCTGTCTTGGATTCCACAACACCCCTGAATATCTATAAATGATAACTATAGTCGTATGCGCATTGCAAATACGCGAATCTGTAAGCGTACATTTGTAAACATTAAAATTAGCATCAATTTTCTCATTTAACAATGAAAATGCTCAATTCTGCTATTCTGACGGGGTTATGTTAAATATTGGTGAAATCCGCTAATAATTTTTTGTGGTGAAATCCACTAATATAAAACTCAGCCCCTCCAAAAAGTGGAACATTTTGACAATCGGCACACCAAGAACCTTCTTTATAAATGTACGTTCTCTGTTGAAAGGAATGAACTGTCACTTCAGCAGTTTGACAGATCATTTTCATTTCAATGAAAATTTCGAAGAGGCAACACACTTATTCCGACGGCAGTTTCATTTCTGTAGTATTAAATTTAGTAGAGCGAGTATTAAGACGGTTCGAGCAATGGAATCGATGGCATGTGGTCAAAAGTAAACAGCTACCTCTCCGACCTTTCTCGTTTCCTCACTGCACGGAACCTAACACTTTCTCCCACCAAATCCACAGCGACCATATTTACGAACTAGACAAAGCAGTATAGACTTGATCTGAATATTGCAGTCGATGGCGTTCAAATTCCGACTGTCAACAATCCTAATATTTTAGGTGTAACTTTTGATAGTCTATCGTCCTTCACTCCCCATACGACCGCGATTATCGCCAAGGTACAGAGACGCAACAAAATCATCAAGTCGATAGCCGGCAGCACATGGGAAAAAGACAAAGAAACGTTGTTGGCAACATACAAGGCAATAGTCCGGCCGGTCCTCAATTACGCCGCACCAATATGGTTGCCTGGATGCAGTGGTATGCAGATGAGGACCTGCCAGAACACTGCACTTCGGACAATGACAGGATGCCTCTTGATATCTCCCATCGAACTCCTACATAGTGAGACGCTTATGCCCCCAGTTAAGGAGCATAATGAACTCCTCTCCAAGCAGTTCCTGATAGGATGTTTTCGTAGAAATCACCCTTGCAGCTACCTGCTTGGAGCGGATCCGCCTCCTGGGAACATCAATAGGACTTTCCGAAACTACCTACATGTACTGACCGCCATTCGCAGTGGAGCTATCAACACGTTCACCGACTCCCTTCCAGTGAATGGCGTTCTTGGAGTCAAATCACCACCCATCGCAGACGAAGATCTCGGGTTGCCGTGAGAAACGCGAGCGACCCAGCTTCTTTCTGGATACTGTAGCAGGTTAAGCTCCTACTTGTCCAGAATAGACCCCGACATATCCGATATATGTCCGGCATTGAGTCTCCACATGACACTGGTCACCTCTTTGCATGCCCTCCCAATCCCACTCATCTAACACCCCTTTTCCTTTACTCGGACCCCATCGAAACAGCATGTTTCCTGGGCCTCACGATAAATGCCGTCGACGACAACCTGGTTAACCCTCACCAACCTAACGGGGGTTGATATACCGTTAAAACAACAACAGCTACGGTTGTGTTAAATTATAAAAATGAAGTACATTTTCAAAATAATTTAATACATTTTTCCAACAAGATGGAATTAATCTGCAGAAAGATTATACAAAATGGACTGGGGGCACAATTCCGATTTCTTTGGCGCCGCGATTTGAAGGTAAAGTTGGAAAGAGGAAGTCGTCCTGATTAAAAAATATATAGGGTTATAGGTACCGCAAACGCTAAGTTTACGAGATATTCGACCTTAAAGTTCAAAAATTCGCAAAATTCGAACATTTCAAGAAGCTATTTCACCACGTTAAACCCACTTTATTCACATTTTTCTCTTTAAATTATTTAAATTACACTATAATCTTATAAATAAATCCACATTTTACACTTTTAGCAGGTTTTTTATTTAAAAAATCTTTATTTTAAAAATTACATTTTACACTCGTTTGAACCTCATTTGTTTACCAAAAATTACGAAGAAATGGAGCGCTGCCATGTGATGACAAGGCAATTCGCTGAAATTCCTCTTTTTCGCAAAAATTCCTTTATTCATGCATATGGATATTTTCTTTTTTAAATTTATTAAGCAAATAAGTAATATTATATACATGAATTAGTAATATTATATAACAATATTATATATACATACATATGTATAAGTGGTTATATTTTTTGGTTATCATGCACTCATATTGAAACAAAATTTGAGTTTTTATATAAAGTAGTTATATTTTTTGGTTATTATGCACTCAATCTCATATTTTAAATATAATATATATATATATACATATATCGTCATCTAATATACAATCCAATGTATCATAAAAAATAAATGGAAATCGCTGACAGAAATAATAATCAAAATGTATCAATTTTATAACGAAAACTTAAATTTTGTTTGAATATGAGTGCATAATAACCAAAGAATATAACCACTTTCACCACTTTATAACAAAAAGTCAATATATTTTTTTTTATTTTTAACGCAGAAAGGAGTACTACGCGAAAGTACTTCAGTCACCCCGGGTATTCGCTTCGCCAGAGTTATTTCTTTAGAGCGCGGCCGAAGGCCGCCAACGCAGAAGGAAGTACTACGCGAAAGTACTTCAGTCACCCCGGGTATTCGCTCGGCCAGAGTTATTTTTTTAGAGCGCGGCCGAAGGCCGCCAACGCAGAAAGGAGTACTACGCAAAAGTACTTCAGTCACCCCGGGTATTCGCTCGGCCAGGGTTATTTTTTTAGAACGCGGCCGAAGGCCTCCAACGCAGAAAGGAGTACTACGCGATAGTACTTCAGTCACCCCGGGTATTCGCTCGACCAGGGTTATTTTTTTATTATTATTAACCACTTTCACCACTTTATAACAAAAAGTCAATATATTTTTTTTATTTTTAACGCAGAAAGGAGTACTACGCGAAAGTACTTCAGTCACCCCGGGTATTCGCTTCGCCAGAGTTATTTTTTTAAAGCGCGGCCGAAGGCCGCCAACGCAAAAAGGAGTACTTCGCGAAAGTATTTCAGTCACATAAATTACGTATTACACATATACATATGTAGAAAGTATTTTTTTTATAGTTAATAAAGAAAAGAGAATCACGCGATAAAACAAACAAAGAAAAATTGTTAAAAATCCTACATATTTACTGTTTAAGATGTGGCAAGGCTCGCTTTCCTCATAATTGTAAACAATCTAACCTTTTCAACGATGAGTGTGCTAAGTGATTTTTAAATTAATAAATTTAGGTAAAATATAGAAAAATAAAAGTGAAATGTAAGCTTATTTCAAAGCTTAGAGTGTGTATTTAAATATACAAAGTAAAAAATGTGAAAAATTTTGTGAAACATAGAGAAATAACATGTTTTCTTAGTGCAAATTTTTGAACTTTCAATCGTGAATATTTTAAAAAATAAAAGTTACTTTTACATTATTTTTGGATATTCCTCCTCTGGAGAAGCTCTCCTATCCGTACATACCCCATTTATACGGAAATTCGGTTTTTTTACCCCTCCGCCAAAGTAATCGGAATCGTGCCGGACTGGGGATTTAGCGAAGTCTTAAATTTAATAAACTTATACAAGCATAAATAAAAATATCATTGCTCATATTAAATTTATTATTTGAATTGGTATATAAAATTCATGTTACAATTATATATGAAATATTTTTTTTCCAAAAAAATACATTTGTATAGAAAAGTATATTTCTCCTCTTTTTATTTTTCACAAAAATTTTTTTCATCCATAAAAAATTTAAATAGCTGAAGACAGTGGCGAAGGCAGGAAAAAAATTTGGGGGGGGTTTTAGGTAAAAAGACACTGTTTCATTATTTTATTCATAAATTGAAGTGTAAACTTCTTTTATTTTGGGCCATAACATTTAAAATCTCTTCCTCCCTCACGTCTATATCTCTATGGATATTCAAGAGAGCCATTCCGTTGAGGCGTGCTTCTCCAGTTTTATTTCTTAAATATGTTTTAAGCCTGCGAAGTGAGGAAAACGAGCGTTCACTTGAAGCGACAGATATAGGGATTGTTGTTCCAATCTTTAAAAACGATGCACTGTTTTGAAAATTTTTGCATCGCAACAATTCAACGCGTCTAAAAAGTTTTGGATCTCTTTGTTTGATTTAACCAGTTCCTGAAAATATATTCAAAATTTTAGTTAGAAAATATAATCTGAAGAAAAGATTTTTAACCTTTTCCACATTCTAAATTCAGCAACGAAATCATCGGGATCTTCAACATCAGCGGACCATTGCTTTTCTAAAACACGAACAATCTTCTGCAATAACGTCAAGATCTATGCATTTATTTGGCAAAATGTTTTCAATTTTGGAAAGCAGCTCTCGATGTTTTAAAAATCGTTCATTGATTTGGTCCAAAAAATGATCTAAAAACGGTATATAAATTGATCTGCGGTAATATTCTTCCGCGATTAGTTTGCCGTTTCGCCAAACGCGGAATTTTGATTTCTAAATCTAATTCTGCGGCTATTGTTTTAACTGATTCAAAAATGAGTTTAAACGATTGTTCAGAGTTAGTTTAAACGATTGCCAAGTTTTGCCGCGAGCTAAAAAAAATTAAGTATATGTTGCGAAGCAAAAAAAGTATCAAAAAGTATCAAAAGCACAACCGTTGTTTTAAAGATTTTCATTTGAAAAACAAATAATAAGTAAAGTTGTGTATCTAATTCAGACCAGTTTTTTCTGGTGGTTTTTATTAAAAATATAGACATTTTAGTTAAGACACACAAGTATTTTTTTGCAAATAGCATAATTTTTTTTAATTTAAATTTATTTCACAACAGTTTGCTCATGGAACGAAAACTAAAAGTCATAATAAATGAGTTTTTATTTTTCCTTTATTATGATTAAAAATAAACTCTAAAAAAAAGTAATAGAAACCTTATTGGTGACTTTTCAGTTCAGAACTAATTTTCAAAAGAAGTCCATTTTCGACTCACAATTCCCTTTAAATCTAAACAAATCCAGTTTAGCAGCCACAGAGTTATAAGGCATTTACTCATTACTTTGAAGTAAATTAAAAAAATATCTCTGTTCAGTTTATATTTTTCTGGGTTTTTTAATTGGCCTACATTCCCACAACTTTTTAATACTATCCAGATACAATAGGTTTGTTTTTAGTTTAACATTTTCATAGTTTCAAAAAATTAAATTCTATCAGCAGAAAAGTATCAAAATAGGCCGTTTGTGAACAAAAAAGTATCAAATCACAAAATTTAGAAAAAAAAGTATCAAAAAAGATACAATTGTATCAAAACGGCAACGCTGTTAGTGACTAATGCATTCATTTATTTTACATATTCATACATCGTCGGCAGAAAGATTGCTTTGAAACCAACAAATTACAATTTTTCAAATGACTATGTAGAATTAAATTCTATTATTTAAAAACTCAATTAGTTTGGGGGGGTTTTAACACCCCAACCCGCCCCCCCCCTGCGTTCGCCCCTGGTTCAGGAGCTCAAAACATGCGCTACATCAGCCCGACGCCTTTTCGCAAATGATTTTATTATGATAAAAAATACCCACATACATATTTGGCAACGGCAATGGCAATAGATTTGACAGTTAGTATGCCATAAATTTTTGCCTGTCGAGATGCCCCGTAAAGCAGATGGCATACTAAGTGTAATATTACACGCGGCAACTTTTGTTGCGGCAATTCTTGGTTTATAGACGAGGGGGCGACGAGGAGGGGAGAATCGCGCCGAGTTTCCAGTGTTCAGCAACTCGCTTTGTGTTCTTATTCATAACAGTTTTCGGCATTCGTGTTCTTTCTTTCGTAGTACATAGTTGCATTTGCGTATATTTTTTTGAAATTAATATTTTGAATATACATATTTAAAGAATTTAATTTCATCTTTTGTTAAGTAATTTGCAAATATGTATACAAATATACATAATATGATATAAATATTTTAGAAAATTGAGTATGACGAAAAAATCTAATTAATTAAAGATATTGTGAAATGTATGGAGGAAGCCATACAAATTGATTCAGACGATAGTGAAAAGGGTTATATTTGTGAAGGTCTGTTATATGATCTTTGTTTTAATTTTGAATTATAAATAAAATGTATTTCTTAATTGACAGAACTGATTAATATATGTGATAGAATGGCCCAAATACCTATAAGGAAAAAGAAACGACAATGGGTTAAAGTAATGAGTAGACAACGGGTTTAAGTAAAGTGAAAGAGAATGAGAAAAAACTCGAGAAGAGTTGCGCAACACAAGTTGCTCGTGTGAATGTAATGGGCGACATCAAAAGAGAATCGCCCAAGAATTAGCAACAAAAGTTGACACGTGTAATAATAGACTAACTGTCAAATCTATTGCCATTCCCGTTGCCAAATCTGTATGTGACCACTGTATTATGATAACAACCCTGCCAACCATGAGCGGGTAAAAAACCAGATAATCAGTGGGTAAGGAAGAGGGTAATCCATAGGGTAATCATGTGTACTTTGCCGTAGGCCGAGCGACAATTTTACCCACTCACGTACGTATACATGTGATCATACATCTTTGTTGAGCTCATTCAGAAGTGCCATATAAAAAAGTATATCTGTCCTGCTCTAATATCCCCAATCGACGGCTGATGCAGGGTTGCATTTTCTCTTTTTTAAATAGCTGACGCAGGGTTGCATTTTAAACAGCTGACGCAGGGTTGCATTTTTTGATTCCTACTTTAAAAATTTATTAAAATTTCAGAGAAAACTTTTTAATTTTTAAATTATTAGTTTTATTATTTTTAATAAATATTTACATAAAATTGTAATTAAATATATTGACACTAACATTTCATAAATAAAAATATATTTTATACAAAAATATTTGATATCTGAAAAAAGATTAATTAAAGAAAAGAATTATTAACACCTGAAAATGAAGGAGTGGAAAAATATTATAAAAGAAATAAAATAAAGGTTATTAATACCTGAAAATAAATAATAATTACATTGAATTTGTAATATCTAAACGAAAAAGAAAAATTAATTGTATAAAATTATAATAATATCTAAAAAAAAATTAATATTATCTGATTATTTAAAATATAAAGCAAACATTTGTTTTCACATATTATATTAGATTGTGCAGGCCGCCTTAAACGCATAAAATACATACGTAAGTATTTATTTTTTCGTATTATATTGGACTGCGCAGTCCAATTTCAAAGTACACACACTTTCTTCACATACTTACTTAACAATTGATATTTGCCGCTTCTGATGATATAGCTGCTGCTGCTACTTCCAATTCTGTTCTGATTTATAAAGCTATGAAATAAAATGAACTAGAAAGACCCTTTTTTTACAAATGTATTTCTGGGAAAAATAAGAATTCATATTTTTGGACTACTGTACAATAATTGTAGCATAAATTTTATACACCAATTAAAATAATAAATTTAAAATGAGCAATGATATTTTGATTTATGCATGTATATGTTTATTAAATTTCAGATTTCGCTCATTCCCAAGCCATTTTGCATAATTTTTCTGTAAATTAACAATATTAAACTAAATGTTAATTTTTTGGAAAACTCTTATTTTGAAAATGTCCTTTATTTTTATAATTGGGATACTCACAACCCATCGTAAAGCATCGTAAAATCGTAAAATTATAAATTTTTACACTTGTTTAAAAAAAATTGTTGCTGGATTTCATACAAAAATGAGTTTACATATTTATACTACATATGTTCGGACCGACATTGAAAACATTTTGAAAACACATTTGTATGTTGTGGAATCTAAGTCGTTCGGGCCGACAATGTGTATTTTCGATGAGTTTTCACTGACAACTATCAATAGTGGCATTCTCTTGCTCTTGCAAGATGTTACAAAATGCAAAAATCCTATACCGAAATATGCAAGGCCAAGAGAGCACCCATTGCAGAATCTAGTAATATGACGGCAAGAAAATAAACTTGGGTTTGGTCTGACATATTTATAGCCATTGCAAATAATTTTCTGCGTGTGTTTGTTGTTGTGCCGTTGCACCAAGAGGAAAATCCTACAAGTTCTGCACCGTGCAAGGTTTTGCAAGAGCAAAAGAATCCCCCTAATATGAGAATATCAAGCGACAGCTGTTTTTGTATATGGAATGTAAACAAATATCAAGTGACAATTTAGGGCCGGCAAAATATGTCTTCCAAAAACATCGATTAAACTAGAGTGGAATGTATGAGTGGAATGTAAGTTTTCAAGTAGTTTTCAGCGAAAACTGTGTTTTCGTTTGACAGCTTTGACATGGACGAAAACACAAGTTTTCGTGCGAAAACCAGTTTTCCCCACGAAAACATGTTTTCGTTGTCGGTCCGAACATAGTATTACAATTCTCAATGTATGTTTTCGAATCGTTATAACTTATAACTTTATGAGACTTGTGAAACCTCTAAATATAACGCAACCGTCTTAATACTTGCTCTACTAAATTTAATATTACCGAAATGAAAATGCTGTCGGTGTATGTGTAAATGGGATAAGTTGCCTCTTCGAAATTTTCATATTAATGAAAACTGGGCTGTCAAACTGCTGAAGTGACAGCTTATTGCTTTCAATATATGGCATACTAATTAGTATTACATATATTGCTTTCCATAAGCAATAGGGAGTCTCCACAGGCAATAGGTACGGCAATACAGTTAGTATAACATAAATTTTATCCTGTCGAGATGCCCCGTTATATAGATTGTCGTATTGACTTAAAATCGTGAATATGAACTATCATTCCCAATTCGGAATGTATAGTTTGGCGATTAGATTGAGTAAGTTTTTTTTTGAATTCCAATTGTATTCTATAACTCTTTTTCAAAAGTTTTCTAAAATGGCTGGCGCTAAATTAGAAGCAGTTCCAAGTGTAGATATTGAGGAAGGAGTTTTTAAATATGTATTAATAAAAGTGTTCGGAAATGATGATTCTATAAATAAAAATATTGTAAGGGGATATGCGGACTGTCAGTGGCATTGTAAGATTTGAAATACTTCGGCTTTTATGTATGGATAAAGCAATTGTGTATGTTGATTCTTTGTTAAGCCGATATCTACGACCGAGCTAGCGAATCCTGTAAAGGATTAGGATTAGAAACAGAATGTCTTGGCGGTGGTCGCATTGAGCATAGTCCGAATTTGAAATTAATAAAGGTGTATGGCTACTCCCAGGTTGTAACAATTCTATAAGTAAAATATATTTAATAAAAATTATTAATTTCTAGGGCTTTGGAAAGGCGGACCACGCGGAAACTAGGAGAATATTGCTGAATAAATATCCACTATATAGCATTGAAATATCCGACGAGGGTTATTAATTCAGTTTAGATTTCAGACAGTTATATTGAGATTTGAAAATAAATGTTTTATTATTTCCAAGAAAATGTAAATGGATTAATGGATATACATATATTTGAACACGTTTTAATTGGTTATTAACCTTATTACTGTTCGGAACTTCCCTCAGTTTAATTGAAGTTAAAACGGTTCAATATTAAATAGTGCAAAACTAACTCTAATTGCATATTTAACTTCTTTTGGAATCCAGTTATTCATACAATAAGAAAATAGTTGCAAGCAAGCAAAAAATAAATGTTACCATATTTAAACGGGCTATGATTTATAATAGCATCCCCCTATTTTGGGGTTAAAATGGGTATGTACGGATAGGGAGGTCCTCCAGATCAAGAATATATATATATAGTTGCCGCTGACTTATGGTTTTTGAGATATTTGCATTTAAAGTTCAAAAAATCAACTATTTAAAATGAGTGTTTCTCCGATTTATAATGCATTTTACACTTATATTTGTAACTTTTATATCCACTAACACTTCACTAATTCGGGGATGCTATTATAAAATTTACCCTTTAAACGAATAAAAATAAATAAAAAAGAAGGATTATACCGTCAATAAAATATTCATCGTATGAAGAGCAACGCAAACTCTTTCAGATAAATCTCGGTGTTGGATCTGCGCGGTCGAAGGCCACTAACTTCCTGTACCTCGGCATCTAGAAAATTAAATCATAAAAATTAGCCTTTGTTTTATTTTGTAAATGTAAAACTGCATTACTTACTTTGTCTTGGCCTTTTCAATGGCAGTGAGACGGTCATCAACACCACTTATGAGTTTTGCTACCAGGGTCTCAATGGCATCCAGTTTCTGGATTATATCTGAAATACATAAATGTATTTTTTTAAAGCAAATACAAATATATTTATATATTAATACATTATAGCTGCCACCAGACGATGGTGACAGTACCACAATTTTTGAAGAATTTTCTGAAGGAGCGTAAACGAGATTATAACATATTTATTTAAACACTTTATCTATAAAAAATATTAAAAAATGCAACATTTTTGTGTTCAATACAACATCTATGGAACCTCAACGGTTGTGAGCATTCCACTTCGGAATCCATTTCTTCCACAAGGTCAGCAAAATTCATTCTATGAAAAGTCATAAAAAAGTTGATGAATGAGTGGAACTAACGCCCCTATTGCGATTTTCAACCCGACTTGGTTGAATTGAAGTTAAGGCAACTCAACTTCAGATCAACCAAACTCTTTTTCGGTATTGCGAACTTCAACTAAGTTCAGTCGAAGTATGATTGGCGTTGCCAACCTAAGAAAGGGAAATTTGACAGATAGTGAAACAGCTAAAATTTTGTAAACGACATATTTAAACAATTGAATTCAGTTGTCGCTCGCGACAATTTATATTACAATGACGAAAATACTGGGGGCAAAATTAATGTGCTACGTATGCGAAAAAGCCTTCGTGATCACTCAAATCCATTGGAGCTTCCAAATGCAAAGTAAGCCATAGTTTTTTCACAATTGAATTGCTTTTTAATAATGTTTGTTGCAGATTCATAAGTTATTTTCGATTAAATAAAGAAGCATTTTGTTTTTTACTGAATGAGATGAAGGAACATTTCCACAAACGTGTGCGAGGAACGGCCATACCTCCTATATTAAAATTATGCGCAACTCTGCGTTTCCTTGCTGACGGTGGTTATCAAAAATGCAGTGGAAATGATTTTAACATTGGGTTGGCGCAAGCTACGATATCTTTAGTAATTAAAGAGGTTCTAAATATAATTGAACAACGTATTTGTGCCCAATGGATTAAAATTCAAATGACTGAGGAGGAGCAAAACGCTTCAAAAGTTTCATTTTATTCAAAAAGTGCTTTCCGGGAGTAGTTGGTTGCATCGACGGAACTCATGTTCGCATAATTTCACTAAGAAGAGAAGTGCAACATCTTTATCTTAACAGAAAGGGCTACTACAGTTTAAACGTGATGATTGTATGTATAAAATCTGAATTATATTAGAAACAAAATGGTATAATTTCTTAAAATTTTTAGCTTTGTGTTTATAAAATGTCTATTCGGTATGTGGATGCTAGGCATGCAGGCGCAAATCATGACTCTTTTGTTTTCAATGTTAGCGATTTGAAAGTGCATTTACAGAAAAACATACAGAATAACACTTGGATCTTGGGTAAGTCTTTATCGTATTTATTGATAAATAATTAGAGTAATGTAATTTCTTAGGCGACGCTGGCTATCCTCTGCACAAATTTTTAATGACGCCTTATCGCTTGGCGGAAGCTTCTTCACCCCAAGCACGCTACAATACAGCACACTCAAAGGCCCGGAATATTGTAGAGCGGACAATTGGTGTACTCAAGAGTAGATTTCGATTTCTTTTATCTGTACGAGGTTTACATTACACTCCCGAAAAGGCTACGCAAATTGTGAATGCTTGTTGCGCATTGCACAATATTTGCCAACACTTTCAAGTGGAATCTCCGGAAGAAATACCATCTACTTCACATACTACAATGACCAATGATATTTTGGACATAGAAAGAGAAGAAGAGGATACGGCTCGAATAATTCGCAATAATTCATTCAAATATTCATTTATTATTTCTAATGTGCTATTTATTCAGGCATATATTTAAATTTTATTTAAATAAATTCATTAAATAACAATATCACTTCATTTTTTAAGGTAAACTTAAACTATGGTACAAAAATATAAAATATCACTTCATTCCAGAATTATTAAAAATAAAATAAAAAAAATATTACTTTGTGTCTTAAATAACCAAAAAAAATTAAAATCTTTGCGAAGATTTTAATTTACCAATTTTGAGGCGCTGCACCTCAATTTGAATTTATTGTTTCCAAATGGTGGCTTTCCTCTTCCTACTTCTGGAAGCTTCTCCATTAACTCCACCAATTTTTCGAATTGGTTTTTTGTTGCAACTTTATTTCTTCTAAAAATTTATAAAAAAATATTAATTAAAATTAATTTAACATTAATTAAAATAGTTATTTTACCCGTCCTCCATTTTTCTTTAATATTTTTTTGTATTTCACTGCACGAAAGTTTGAACTTCAACTGCTATTAAGCAGTTGAAGTTTATTTATATACTAGTCAACCCCACTTGTACAGAGTTGAAAACCGCAATACCAAAAAAAGTTGAAGTTAGATCATACTTCAACCGCAATTTTTTTTGACGGATTGAGTTGAAGTTGGCAATACCGAATTTTTAAACTTCGACTGAAATGCAGTTGGGTTGAAAACCGCAATAGGGGCATAAAAGAAACTTATCATCTCTTGGTATGGAAAAATACTTATGTATATTTAATATCTACCCTACTTAAAGCTATGTAATTTTCTGAAACTTTACCTACAAGTATACCTAAATATAAAATTTAATATTAAACGTATTGTTCAATTCTATGTATTTAATATCAACTAAAGGACTGCAATATTGATCTGAACGATCCTCCTCTATCATACCCATTTTATTCCCGAAATCTTGGGACGGTATTCTAAAGTCGACCCAGTCACGATTGTAACCGCAAAATTTGTTTCAATTTAGATTTAACATTTTTTACATTTACACATGTATATAAGTATATATACATATGTAGATATAACGCACAAATTATATATTTCACACAAATGCACAATCTAACCGTGCGATTCTGTAACTTGAGACAGTCTCAAGTCTCTAAATTTGAGATTTTAAGTTAGAGACAATTTTTGAGACTTGAGATGATATTGCTATTCTGTAAGTGACAGTCACAAAATCTATTACATTTCATTATTCAGAGATGTTTTTACACTTGAATGAAAATAAATATGTCGATAACAAATATTAAATTTTCTATAACATAGTCAAAAACATAATTATCAATGAAAATAAAAATATATGTTGACTTTGTTTCATAATATTTACGAAATTTATGTAAAATTGATTTATTTTTAACATTTTCGTGTTTGAGTTGCTTACAAAATATAAAGAAACGACAATCGATTAATATCTATGATGATCTCTATTCAGTATATTCAAAATGGCAGACAAGAGTTCTTTTTAGTTTTGTGACCTGCTAACTACCAGGTCTCAATATTTTGAGACTAACGCTAGAGACTGTTTAGTGAATAGTAACTAGTCTCAAATTGAGACTTTGCCTCAAAATGTCTCAAATAGAGACTAGAGACTGGTTACAGAATCCCGCTATAAACCACAACTATTTAAATTAATAGCGGGATTCTGTAACCAGTCTCTAGTCTCTATTTGAGACATTTTGAGGTAAAATCTCAATTTGTGACTAGTTACTATTCACTAAACAGTCTCTAGCGTTAGTCTCAAAATATTGACTCAAACTTGAGACCTGGTAATTAGCAGGAGAGAATAGAGATCATCACAGATATTAATCGATTGTAGTTATTTTCTATTTTGTAAGCAACTCAAACACGAAAAGGTTAAAAATAAATCAATTTTACATAAGTTTCGTAAATATTATGAAACAAGGTCAACATATATTTTTACTTTTATTGATAATTATGTTTTTTGACTATGTTATAAAAAATTTAATATTTGTTATCGACATATTTATTTTCATTCAAGTTTAAAAACATCTCTGAATAATGAAATGTAATAGATTTTGTGACTGTCACTTACAGAATAGCAAAATCGTCTCAAGTCTCAAAAATTGTCTCTAACTCAAAATCTCAAATTTAGAGATTTGAGACAGTATCACGGTACAGAATCGCACGGTAAATATACACTATTTTTACACTAGAAATGCAGTTATTCTTTAAAGTAAAGTTATAAGTTTATAACGTACCCTACCTTAATTTTTTGTAATTCGCAATATATTTGGCACAATTCCGATTTCTTCGGCGCCGGGATATGAAGGTACCATTGGAAAAAGGTTATTAAACCTGATTAAAAAATATATTGGGTTATAGGTACCACAAACGCTTAGTTTAGGAGATATTCGACTTTAAAGTTCAAAAATTCCCAAAATTCGAACGTTTCAACAAGCTATGTATTTCACTACATTTAACACACTTTATGCACATTGTTCACTTCAAATTCATTTAATTAAACTGTAAACATTTAAAAATTATTGTATTTAATATACAAACAAAGAAAAATCGTTGAAAATCCTACATATTATATTTGGTGTTTAAGATGTGGCAATGCTCGTTTTCCTCATCCATCCTATGTCAATGTCGTCGTATATCTCGTACAGCTCATAGTTCCATCGAATGCGATATTCGCCGTGGCCAACGCGCAAAGGACCATAAATCTTTCGCAGAACTTTTCTCTCGAAAACTCGCAACGTCGACTCATTAGCTGTTGACATCGTCCAAGCCTCTGCACCATATAGCAGGACGGGAATTATGAGTGACTTAAAGAGTTTGGTTTTTGTTTGTCGAGAGAGGACTTTGCTTCTCAATTGCCTACTCAGTCCGAAGTAGCACCAGTTAGCAAGAGTTATCCTGCGTTGGATTTCTAGGCTGACATAGTTTTGGTGGTGTCAATGCTGGTTCCTAAATAGACGAAATTATCTACGACTTCAAAATTCTGACTGTCAACTGTGAAGTGAGTGCCAAGCCGTTTGTTTGATGACAGGAGATATTTCGTCTTGCCCTCGTTCACTTCCAGACCCATTTTCTGTGCATCTTTCTCCAGTCTGGAGAAAGGAGAACTAACGGCGCGGGTGTTGAGGCCGATGATATCAATATCATCGGCATACGCCAGCAGCTGTACACTCCTATAGAAGATATTACCTTCTCTATTTAGTTCTGAAGCTCGTATTATTTTCTCAAGCAGCAGATTGAAGAAGTCGCACGATAGGGAGTCGCATTGTCTGAAACCTCGTTTGGTATCGAACGGCTCGAAGAGGTCCTTCCCGATCCTGACGGACCTTTTGGTGTTGCTCAACGTCAGTCTACTCAGCCATATTAGTTTTGCGGGGATACCAAATTCAGACATCGTGGCAAAAAGGCTGCTTCTTTTCGTGGGTCTTTTCCAAGATTGAAGATGAAAGCCACACTGAAAAGGTCTAATGGCTTGATAGAGCCTTATGCGCGATGTTAAGGAGGCTTATCCCACTGTAGTTGGCGGAGATTGTGTGGTCTCCATTTTTGTGGAATGGGCAGAGCACACTTAAATTCTAATCGTTGGGCATGCTTTCGTCCGACCATATTTTACGAAGAAGCTGATGCATGCTCCTTATCAGTTCTTTGCCGCCGTGTTTGAATAGCTCGGCCGGTCATCCATCGGCCCCTCGGCTTTGTTGCTCTTCAAACGGGTGATTGCTATTCGAACTTTTTCATGGAAGAGTAGTGGAACGTCTGCTCCATCAACATCCATTGGGGAATCGGGTTCGACTTCTCCTGGCGTTATGCATTCACTGTCATTCAGCAGGCTGGATAAGTGTTTCCTCCATAATTTTAGTATGCTCTGGGCATCGGTTACTAAATCACCTCTGAGGATTATACAAGAGTATGCCCCAGTCTTGAAACCTTATGTTAGTAGCCGCATCTTTTCGTGGAATTTTCGAGCATTACCCCTGTCGGCCTGCTTGGTAAGCTTTTCATACTCACGCATTTCGGACTCTCTCTTTTTCTGGCTGCAAATCCGTCTCGCTCGCCTCCTCAATTCTGGGTATCATCCAAATCATCCCATCCCGCACGTGTTGTGGCTTGAAGTGCCGTTGTTGACGAGTGCTCTCAGAGAGCAGAAGTGCAAGCCGAGTAGAAAATCGTTCGGCTGTCTGTTGTGATTGCAGCTTCTCGACGTCGAACCTTCCTTGTGTTTGTAGACGTGCGTTTTTGCTGCACAGAGGCGGGTGCGAATCTTGACTGCAACAAGATAGTGGTCCAAGTCGATGTTAGGATCTTGGAGCGTACGCACGTCTAGATCGCTGAAGACGTGTCTTCCGTCTATCACAACATGATCGATCTGGTTGGTGGCTTTTCGATGCGGAGATAGCTAGGTAGCTTGATGTATTTTCTTGTGCTGCAATCAAGTTCTACAGATAACCATATTTCGTGGAGGTTGAATTTACAGACTGTTGCGTTGCATATACCTTCTTTACGCACCCTGACGTTAAAGTCTCCAAGAACGACTTTTACATCGTGGCGGGGTCAGCTGTCATAGGTGCGCTCATAGAAGGCATCTTTGGTCACATCGTCCTTCTTTTCCGTCGGGGCGTGGGCGCAAATCAGCGATATGTTGAAGAACTTCGCTTTGATGCGGATTGTGGCTAGATGTTCATCCACCGGAGTGAATGATAGTACTCGGCGACGGAGTCTCCTCCCATCACGAATCCCACACCAAACCTGCCACAAGGACCAACTCGCCTCAATCCTTGACCGTCGCATTTCTTGGACGGCAATGAAGCCGTCAGCCTTTATTTTCACGAGGACATCAACCAGCAGGGCGGCGACACCTTCCCAATTAACGGATCGGACATTCCAGGTGCATTCCCTCAAATCGTAGTCTTATTTCGTTTTCCATGGTCGTCATCAAAAGGGGGGTCTCTCATCC
Organism: Bactrocera tryoni; assembly: GCF_016617805.1. Lineage (NCBI taxonomy): Eukaryota > Metazoa > Arthropoda > Insecta > Diptera > Tephritidae > Bactrocera > Bactrocera tryoni. Next base: position 32,055,749 of record NC_052499.1, on the reverse strand, counting down.
GAGGCTGATTGTTATTTTTCATTGGGGGTGTTTTTTATGGGGGATGTTTTGTCTTTTCACTTTGTTTGCCTTCAAACGTATGTATGTTCTTAGGCTACCCAGAGGATACTTCGTCATAAACCGGAAGTTGTGAACTGCTTGAGCCATATGTAAAAGAGTCGTTTCTGGCCACTACTAAATGAATGGCGATCAGAGAACTTTCCTCACTTGCGTGAACTTCTACACATGACTCCATCCTCCGATAATAACCTTCTCTAAATAAAATAAATGAATTATATACATATATGTATATGTATGTATATGTAACAGAAATTAAATATAAATTATGAAATTATTATATCAAGTAACGAACTTACCTCTTTAAAATCCAAAATATACCGCGCTTCTCGTCTTTTCCTCTTCTTGAAAAATTGGCTATTCTTCTTTCCTATTCTAGCAAGTTAATATTACAATAGGGGGATTCTCTTGCTCTTGCAAGATTGCGGATAGCAAAAATCTTATACATATTTTTGCATTTTTATAAATTTTGTTCCATACAAACGTTTTTATTGTTAATATTTTGTGCTTCACACCTGCAACCCATACTTTCTACGAGATTCTGACACCTAGCTTTAGGTATAGCGTACCAAGTTTTTTAACAGCAGACCAAAAAGTCGTCCATATTTTTATAATTAACCTTTGCAATTTCAGTCTTGACTTCATTCCATAGACTTTCAATTGGACTTAAGTCAGGAATTTGCGCTGGACAATCCAGAATATCTATCATCACTGTAGAAAACCAATTTTTTACTAGCTTTGAGGCGTGTTTGGAATCGTTGTCTTGCATAAATTTCCATTTAATTGGCATATTTAATTCCATATGGCTTTTTAAACTGTGTAAGTACTAAAACTTGACCATTTTTCTATTGATTCTTACGAACGGACCTACACCATGCCAAGAAAATGCTCCCCAAACCACAATATTTCCGCCACAATGCTTTATCGTCGTCTGAGTGTACCTAGGTTAATATCTTGGCACTTAGGACGATGTACAAATATTCTGATTTCTGGTCCTATCCGTTAACCCTTGTTTCGTCACTCTACAATACATTTTTCCAAAAAATTTAAGCTTTTCTCTTGATGAGCTTTGGCTTACTATAGCAGCGTCTGTACGCGGCTCCTTTTTACTTGGTCTCGGCTTCCGAATCCTGCCTTTGACCAATACTTAGGAATTCTCCAAACATGATTGGATTACTTTTTTACGAAAAATTCCATTAGTTTAGCATTTTCGGCCACTTTTTGCCCTTTTTTATACATGTTCCAAATTATTCCCCTCTCTTCTATTGTAGCATGCTTTTCGGATCCCATTTTATATTATTTCTTTCACTGAAATACTTTTAATTATTTATTTTTCAACAACGCAAAAATTATGCCCTTAAATTAAAATCTGCTTGAGTACTACTTTTGCAAAGTAATCTGTGCCGTTTAAGTGTCTATTCAAAATCAACATTGGCTACGCATAATTGATAACGGTATACTAAAAGCAAAACATAACGGAAAATTTGGCAGTACAGTACAACTCTAGTACAGTAGCACCAAATTGAATGTAAAATTTTTACATTTTAAACAACTTTAACTTAAACAATTTTAACATTTATATGATGAAACTTTGTGCCATTTAGCTGTATGTATATAACAGCCTATCATAATATATTAAAAAATTAAATATAATACAATAGTGTATGTACATAAATCGTAGATTTTATCATTAAAAACTTATATTCACATGTATCATGACCATATGTGTTTATATTCGCTTTCGCGAATTCAAATCATAGTATCCCTTATCAGTAATAACAAGTAGCGCGAGTTAGAGCGCTATTACATGAATCAACTTTTGATGCTAATTCTCGGGCGATTCTCTTTTGCTGTCACCCATTACCTTCACACGAGCAACTTGTGTTGCGCAACTCTGTTCGAGTTTTTTTCTCATTCCATTTCACTTTACTTTAACCCATTGTCGTTTCTTTTTCCTTATAGGTATTTGGGCCACTCTATCACATATATTAATCAGCTCTGTCAATTAAGAAATACATTTTATTTATTAAAACAAACATATATCACCCTTTTTACTATCGTCTGAATCAATTTGTATGGCTTCCTCCATACATTTCACAATATCTTTAATTAATTAGATTTTTTCGTCATACTCCATTTTCTAAAATATATATATTATATTATGTATATTTGTATACATATTTGCAAATTACTTACCAAAAGATGAAATTAATTTTTTTAAATATATTCAAAATATTAATTTCAAAAAAAGATACGCAAATGCAACTATGTACTACGAAAGAGAGAACACGAATGCCGAAAAAATCGCAGCGAACTGTTACGACTAAGAACACAAAGCGAGTTGCTGAACACTGGAAACTCGGCGCGATTCCCCTCTCCTCGTCGCCCCCTCGCCTATAAACCAAGAGTTGCCGCAACAAAAGTTGCCTCGTGTAATAGCGCTCTTAAGGAACGTATTCCTTATAATAGTATCTTTTCAAAATATCCTAAACAAACAACCATCAAAACAACCTTATCTTGGAACAATAGAAGTGCACAATCAGTACAACAAACAATAACAACCCAAATAGTTTTTTACTAGTAAAAAGCCAGCATCTCAATAGTATAAGTAGCACTAAGATTTATGTAAACAAACCTAAACAAACAATATATGGTATTACTCAATTCACTTTATTAAGTATTGAAAGTTCAAAAGTCAGTTGTTTTAATATACCACAAAATCATAAAAAAAGATTTAAATAGTTTTAAGATTTACATACATATGTGCATATGTGCGACCGCTTGGTCTTTTGAGATGTTATCAAAATTTTAATGTCCAAAGCAAATAATTATATATAACTTAGATATTAATTAAATATTTAGGTAATAATACGAACATTCTCTGATTATACAGAGTTTCTGGATTATATGGAGAAGTTCACGAAAGTGAGAAAAGTTCTCTGATTGCCATTCACTTGGGAGTAGCAAGAAACGATTCTATAACATATGGCACTTTCGACTTTGACCAAGTATCCTCTGGGTAGCCAGAAAACATCCGTTTGAAATCGAGCTCAAGTGAGAAGGCGAAACATCCCCTCCAAAGGGTTGTGCGCTGGGTTTGGGACGCGCCAAGTGAAAAAAAACTTGCAGTGAAAAGAAGAAAACAGTTTTGATGACGACCCCTGCAAACGTGTTAAGGATTACGATTTAAAAGCATGCACCTGGAATAATCGGTCCCTTAGTTGGAAAGGTGACGCTAAACTGAAAGTAAAAAAATTAATTAAAAAAATTATTAATTATTTTGTATATTTATGTATTCTTTTATCTCTTTGTGGGTGTACGTTTCTATTTCTTTTGTTTAATATTTCACCATTCTTTAATTGCATTTTTATTTTTTTGTATTTTGATTCACATTTCTTTATTTTTTTCGCTTTTATAAATATGTCTTCTTTATATATTTCTGGTATATTTTTTCTTTTAAAATTTTAGTTGTTTATAGATGTATTCTGTTTAGTTTCCATTTGTTCTTTTATTTTTATAAAATCTGTATTCATTATTTCAATTGGTTTTTTTTATTAGTGGTTGAATGAATACTGTTATTATAATATTGCACTAATTTTATTATTGGTAATTGGTGCCTTCTTTATTATTTTGTGATTTTAAAAGTCTTAAGTGTTCGTTTATTGTACCGTGTACTCTCTATATATCATCATTACCTGTTTTTACTACTGGTGATGTAAAGTGTACATTAATTTCTTCATTATTAAAATATTCCCGCATGTATGATTTATTGAATTCGTTATCAAAAACATATTTTTTCGGTTTTCCAAATATTAAATGTCTATAATTTAAAATTTCAATAAACGTTTGACTATTTCTGTCATTTACTGGTACTACAAACAAATGTTTGCTAAATTTGTCGATGAAAGTAAAAAATATTTGTTTTTCTGCTATATACTTGTATAAATCTCCGTGTATTATTTCGTTAGTAGAATTTGGAATTTCTGTTCTTTAACAGGTTCCCTGTCCAATGTATCACATGTGATACAAAATTATTTTGTTGTACCATGTGTACAGCGTCCAATGGACGCCGTCCATGTATCATATATGATACATGTAGGATAGCCCTTCCAAATAAACGCACTTGGTTCAACTTTATAATTAGCATACACTTTTATTTAAAATACATAAATGTTAAATGTTCGTGTACAAACTGAATATGTGAAGTCCGTCCGTTTGACCGTCCTATATGTGTGATGACTGTTTAACGACTGTGCTCTTGTCCTGTTTGTTAAGTTGGTTGTGCCCTATCAGTGCTGCCTATTGTCATAGGTCAGTGTTGCTCTTTGTAAGTGAGGTGAGTATGCGTACGTATTAATAGGTGTGTCCACTACGTGTTGTCCTGTCATCGCTTCCCACAATCGGACATCCTGCACTTTCATTCGACCCGAATGAAGGATCAAATTTTTTCATGAATTCCGCGACGGTAGTCGTGCGTCCGGGTCCTTCGTGATCTCCAACTTTCACAACTTCGTATCTGCCATGTTTCAACTGCTTAATGATCTTGTACGGTCCAAGATATTTTGGCTTCAGCTTCAGCCCAGATCCATACTGTGTACGTTTGATTGCTACCAGTTCATTAATTTTGTAGTCAACTTCAGCTTTACGACGAACATTGTAGGCCTTGCGATTTTCTTCTTGTAAACGAACTATGTTCTCTTTCGCTTGAAGACGGCTTTTCTCACGCTCTGAGTCGATTTCTTCTGTTGCGAAGTTTTCTAAAAGCTCTTGCAGATTCGGCATTTCAGCCACTCGCATTTCTAATCCAGTTAATATCTTAAACGGCGATATTTTTGTACTACGAGGTGGAGATTTGTTTATAGTCTGTTGTACGCGTTCTACATGTTTGTACCACTCACCAGGACTTTCGTGGCATAATTTCGATATCATAGGTATCACGATTTTGTGTATTCGCTCAACCTGTCCGTTCCTCCTTGGAACACCCGTGGCAATTGTTAGATGCTGAATACCTTCTTTCACACAGTACTCTTTGAAAAGAGTTGACGTAAATGCGGAGCCTCTGTCGCTGATTATGCGCTTTGGATTTCCAAATACCGACGACTGCTTCCTAAGTCTGTCAACTACTGCCTCTGCTCCCGTGTTTTTTGTTGGATAAAGCCAAACAAATTTGGAAAATGCGTCGACAACCACAAGCAATTAATTATAAGATTTCTTCGACATTTCCATATGTCCAACGTGGTCGACGTGGTATGTACCTAAAGGACAGTCCTCCTTGTTAATTGGATTCAGCCAGCCTTCCTTTTTCCCTACTTTATTTTCGTTTACCAAACATTCGATACAGCTTTCTACTACGCGAGATGTTTTCGCTTTCAACTGTGGAATATAATATGTTTTCTCCACTATGTCTTGGGTTTTCTTACTGGAGAAGTGACCTTGTTTATGTGTAATCCTTATCACTTCCTCCTCCATGAGTGAAGGTACTGCTATCAACTCTTTGATGGGGTCCTTGTGTAAAAGGCCATATTTCATATAGTAATCCTCTTATTCGTCCTTTTCTAAAATCTTCCGTACAGCTCTAACCCAATTGTCCTCTTCTTGAGCTTGCTTTAACCGGTTTCGCAATGAATCGTCCATGAGTAGACAGGAAACTCTGCTCAACGCGTCTACGTGCCTCATTTTAATGCCACTTCGATGGTCTATTTCGTAATCAAAATCCTGTAAATACATTGCCCAGCATGAAACTCTTAAGAGTGCGTCTCGTTTCTTCATCGTCATGGCGAACGCATTACAATCGGTTACTATTCGGAATTTAATACCTATCAGATATACACGCCATTTCTTGAGTGCTTCGATGATGGCTAAGACTTCGAGTTCGTACGAATGGTAAAACTCCTCACACGGTTTTGTCTTCCGACTCATATACTGGACTGGATGAAAGTTCTGATCATGTCTATTCCTCTGCAATAGTACTGCCCCATATCTGAATTTCGAATGAATCTCACAAACACTGCTGGTGAATTACAAATTCCAAATGGTACATACAAAAACTCATACTGTCCGGTACCCGTAACAAATGACGTATATTTTGTGGATTCGGCGCTTACGGGCACGTGAAAAAATCCATTTACCAAATAAAGTGTCGTATATATCTGGGCACCTTGCAAACACTCGACTACTTTATCATCAATGGCATCGGGAAATTGTCCCTTAGTATTTTCGCATTCAATCTCCTATAATCGCAGCATATCCTCTTTTCACCGTTCTTTTTAGGTACCAGAACAATTGGTGATGCATATTCCGATGTGCTGGGTTTAATGACCCTTTCTTCCAACCATCGTCCAACTTGCTCATCGACCCAAATCTTATCTACGTAGGATACTCGCCTCGGCCTCTCGTATACCGGCTCTTCGTCTTTCATTACAATTTTCATCTCGACAGGCGACTTCACGTTCTTCGCTGGTCGATACTCGGTTATCAACTTATCTATCGTCACCGCATGTGTGTGACTGAGATGCTGCAGATCGATATGTGATGCTACACTCATATCAGAAGCCAAAAAGATGTCTCCAAACTCGCCAATCAATTCATTAATCCGATTCTCATCTTGTTCCATACTGTTCCTCTTCACAGCGCATACATCGGCACTTCCGTATAATGACGTTGATGCCTCGCCACGCTTCATACTATAAGCTCCTTGGGCTCGCTTATTAGTTGTTGACTCTGCAACTAAGCGCTCCTTTACGCTTACGCTGTACTTTTCTATTGTTCCACTCGACCCTCTTCCATGTGTGCGAAGTCCACTATCTTCTTCCACGTGCTTCTCTGACTCTGATTCTCCTCCGTACCTCTTGATGGCACCATCCGACACCTTAAAATTTACACATTGACGGAAACGTTTTTATTTATCTAATAACTTTACGCGCACTTCACATTTGAAATATAAAAAATGTCAATTTAAAAGTTTTTTTTTCCCGCGGGGCTACCATCCCACTCTGACACCATATTTGTAGGATAGCCCTTCCAAATAAACGTACTTGGTTCAACTTTATAATTAGCATACACTTTTATTTAAAATACATAAATGTTAAATGTTCATGTACAAACTGAATATGTGAAGTCCGTCCGTTTGACCGTCCTATATGTGTGATGACTGTTTAACACAGTATATACAGTAGATAACGTTTTCGTGGTAGCTTTCTGAGGGGTGAATAGTGGCCATCTTGGATTTTCAGAGGTAGCAACGCTGTGCTGTATATATTGAAGCAGTAAATACTTAGCAAATTTATTCTAGTAAATAACAAAAACTATAAATATTGTTGCTTAATATAAAAGGAAATTATTTATTAATGACATATATTTACTAATATTTGATTTAAACGCCATAGTGTGTCATGTTTTGCCCATAAAAATATGTATCATTTACTGATAGTCAGATATTCTTTATGTAGTGAGTTCTTATTAATAAAAAGCAGCCCTGTTCTTAGATTTCTCGGTGGTGAGTTTTCTTCTGAATGTATTTGTTTTCACTTGACAGACAGAAAACATAAAACGGTTTGTATTCGTAAGTTTTTGAAATATTATTACCAATAATTTTAATTTGGAAAGAAGATATTTGGGCATTTGAAGCTGAATTTTTAATACATCGTTCTAATTCTCATCCGTATACTATTTTTGATAATTTATTTTTGAATATTTAAGTTTTGCATTTTCCACACCACCCCAAAGGTTTGCAATAAAGCGCGTTACAGACTTTTTTAGGTGTTCGGTTCTCCGGTAGGCCTAGGACTTTTCAACTTAAAATAAAAATAATTAATAATTTACATAAAAATTTAATAAAAATATTGCACAAAATAATTTAATAATTAATAAAAATTGTTAAGCTCTCACAATAGATGCATCCAAAATCCTACAATTCTATTAAATATATTAAAATACAGAAGCTATCTTTTAGAAGGGGGAGGTAGTTACCTATGTGAAATGCTCAAAAATTTGATGTGCCGAAAATGAGGGCTGGCTGCCTGCCTATTAAAAATTCTTAAAGAAAAACATGTTCTAATTCTTATAAAAAGTATTTTAAAACGTCGGGTTGTGAATTTTCGTAGCAATAAAAAGGCTCTACAATTTTTAATACAAACTTTATTATTAACACTAATATGTATTCTTATTAAAAACTTCGACATATCTTTCATTTCAAACTCAATTTCCAATTGATGTTTTCCTATAACGGCTAACGAGTTGTCAATTTGTATATGTCAAACGACAAATTACCACCCAGGAATGTATCCTACTGCATGCAAAAATTTGGAAATACTTGAAGCGTGTTTAAAAATTGCACAAAAAAAAAAAAACTACTGATTTAACATTAAACAACAACTAATACCCCAATAAAATTGAACAGATATGCAAAGTAATTCAATATAATCATTTAAATAACGTAAACACTTGCATTATTTGCATCTCGGTCATCAAAATTTAAAATTTATATGTAGTTTAAATGCTAACACAACACCCTCATTACCATGAAAGTAGCAAAAAAAGTGTAACACAACACCCTAAGATTTTCTAGAGGTGAGTATATGTATGTAAACAAAGAAAAGGTTTATTACTGTATATACTGAGCTGTTTAACGACTGTGTTCTTGTCCTGTTTGTTAAGTTGGTTGTGCCCTATCAGTGCTGCCTATTGTCATAGGTCAGTGTTGCTCTTTGTAAGTGAGGTGAGTATGCGTTCGTATTAATAGGTGTGTCCACTACGTGTTGTCCTGTCATCGCTTTCCACATACATATGATACATATATATGATATATATATACAAATAAATTAAAAAAATATATGATATGTATCACTGATGATACATTGAGCGTATGCAATTCAACTTCGTAGTGACACGTTCGTGTATCATAGCTGATACAAATGTTTTGTTACCGTTATATCGCTGTCAAAATGTGTGGGATAGTTCAAAAATTCATCGATAACCTCTAAAAACGCCTACAGCAATATAATTTCAAAAATAGGTGTTGGACGTGTACTGTTAAAAATTAGTTTTTGTGTGGGGACAGGGAATCTCTCAAATTTAATTTTTCTTCATGGTTATCATGTTTTGCTAATTGACATGTTTCACCATTATTTATAAATCTTGTAATGATTAAGCCTTAAATGTTCCTTTTCTATGATTTCGAAGGCTTTTTTTTCATTTTCGATATCATCTAAAAATGTTCCTTTAAGAGTTTTTAGAGTTTTCGAATTCTTTTATAAAATGTCTTTGAAATTGTATGTATTTTGTTTCTTTCGGACAAGATACTGTAACGTTTTTTTAATTTAAATTTTTAAATCTATTATACCCTCATAAATGAAAATTCGTCTATTTTTAAAGTTTGTTGTTTCAAAAATATCTTTCCCCTTTATTTTGTTCTCAGAAATTATTATTTGAGTTCTAGATAGATTTATTGGTTCTTCTGCTATCCAAATAAGGTCGTCTGTGTCTTCGATTGCGCTATGAATAGTTGCACAAGTTGTTTCGTCAACATTCGTGCCTTCTAAAGTATTTACCTGTAGTCTACTTAGAAAATGTGCAACGTTATTTTCTTTACCCTTAATGTATTTGTTTGATTTGTATCATCGAACATTGACCTCAAAAAGAATTTGTCATTCCTTACCACTGGTGGGGGGAAACGAAACGTCTTTGTTTGAGTGAGAATTTATTCATTCTAATTTTTATTTGGTATTTTCGTTGCTTATATACAATTTTTAAAACTATCTTAAATAACTAAATATATGTGTATGTGTATATGTTTGTATGTATTGCAGCATCTTTTGAATTGAACTTACGTGTTCCTGGAGACTTGTAATGAAAATTAATATGTCGTCGAGATATACTACACATATATTCTTAATGAATGGTTGTAAGACATGGTTCATCATCCTCTGAAAAGTTGCAAGTGCATTCTTTAGTCCAAATGGCATTCGAATGTATTCATATTGTCCGTATTCTCTTGAAAATGCTGTTTTATGTCTATCTTTCGGATTTACTAAAATTTGATGAAAACCCAACTTATCAAAAATACTTTCGATATTAGGTATTGCAAATGTGTCTTCAATTGTGATTTCATTCAATCTGCGATAATCAATAGCTATTCTCCACTTTTGCATTCCTGAATTGTCCATTTTCTTTGGTACTATTCATAAGGGGGCATTATACCGTGAACAGCTTTTTTGTATTATTCCGTTCTTTTCCATTTCAGTAATTTGATTTTTTATTTCACTTTTGTGTATTTCGGGTATCTATACAACTTCGTATATGTACATATATCGGTCTATCTGTACTTGTATCAATATTATGTTGCACGTCTTTCACATTTGTTAACACGTCTCCTTCTTTGAAAAATAACTCTTCAATTTTATTAATAAATTTTTGTAATTTGAATTAATTTTCGCGTTTTATAATTTATTAAAAATATCTTTGTTTTCATCTTTCTCAAAGGTTAACACTTCAGTTTTTAATATTTCATTAATGCATGCACTTGAATCTTCTTCAAAATAAATCTTCTTCTAAATAAATCTTTTATAACTTCATACATTCACTGGGTAACCAAGTTTTGATATATTTGTCCGCTATTTCTTGTTGCCTTCCTTCCTTCCTATTATGACATTTTTCGGTATTCTATATTTTCTTTTACTTATACTTTTACTCCCGGTTTTATCACTGATGCTTCCGCGCCTGAATCTATTAATAATCTTACCTTAATTCCTCCAATTGTTACATCAGTCATCGGTATATTTCGTCCTTCGAGGCTGGTTTCGGAAAATTTTTAGTTAATTATTATTATATTATTTATCTCCATCGGTTCCACTGGCTGTCTTCTCGTCTGTCTAGTGTTGTTGTTTGCCTTGAAAATTGTGTTCGCCTCTGAAAATTTTGTTGATATCCATATTGTTGAAAGTTTTGTGGATATCTGTATTCGTTGTGTTGCTGACTATTATTATTTGCATTTGCGTAATTTCCTTTATTGAAATTCCAAGTATTTCTGAAATTTTATTTTTACTATCGAACCACGTACAAATGTGCTGTTCGAATAATCTGTAAGCTTCAAATAATGTAGTTATGTACGTTTCGCGATATAATAATATTCGCTGCATTAGTTGGTATTTTTCTATGAATAAATTTAAAATTGATTCTTCATTACTTTCCGACGTTCTATCTATCGATCTCTCTGCCGACAAATGATATTTATTATTCATTCGCCTTGCTTCTCAATATACTATACACAAGTGAATCTTTCACACTTTTTTTACCGGATCCAATTCTTTCTTTCTCTCAAACTTTATTTGTTTTAATATTCTATATTGGATTTTTGGTCAAATCCAAAGAATATTATCCTTAGCTCAAAAGAAAAAAGAATTTCTTTGCTATATTCGGTTTGCCGACTGCGCCAATAATACATAGATTTTGTGTTGCAATAATCTATTTTAATTTTCTCTGTTGAAATAAAAGATCAGATTGCTTTTCTTCTCTTATATTACAATCGTGGTTTTATTTTTAAGAACTGCAAAGGAATTTGTGAATAAGCTTGATTTTTATAAAAGGATACTTAATAGTCTGGAATAACCCTGAGGGAATCAGGTTCACCATCTCCTGGTGTTATGCTTTCACTGCCATGCTGGCTGGAGAAGAGTTCCCTTCTCTCACCTCTGGAGGTTCTAAAAAAGTATGCTGCGATCTTGAAATCTTCTGTTAGTTGCTAATTTTCCCCCTGTCCGCCAGCTGGTCAAGCTCTTCATACTCACGCATTTCGGCCTCTCTCTTTTTCTGTCTGCAAATGTGTCTCGCTTCCATATTCAGCTTTCGGTGTCTGCCCCACCCGCACGTATTGCCGTCGTTTATAACGCTGCGAGACAGTTTTTTTTCTATCTACTGCGATATGGTACTCATCATCATACCACCTGTTCTTTTCCTTTTCCGAAAACCAATGGTTTCATTTGCAACAGTACGAGCTTTGAATGCGGCCTGACAGTTCCTTTATACCGAGCAGAAAATCGTTCGGCTGTCTGTTGTGATTACAGCCTCTCGACGTTGAACCTTCCTTGTGTTTATGGACGTGCGTTTTTTGCTGCACAGAGGCGGGTGCGTATTTCGACTGCAAGACGATAGCGGTCTGAGTCGATGTTAGAGACAGCGGCTACGCTGGCTAAGTCATGTCGTACGTATGGACAAAACCACTCCAGCTCTGAAAGGATTCGACGCAATACTCGCCGGAAGAAGCAGAGAAAGAGGAAGACCTCCATACCATTGGAAAGACCAGGTAGAGAAAGGTCTGGCTTCGCTTGGAATTTCCAATTGGCGAAAAGAAGAAACGGCATAAGCGGTGTCTAAGCCACTAAAGAAGAAGACAATTTTAAAACATTTCGCTCTCCTTGTAGTAACAACATTATAATTATTGTCTTAGTATTATTTTTATTACAGTTTTTTATTTTATTTAATTGAGTTTCAGTTATTGTAATTATATAATCTCGAGACACTTAGCTCTAAAGTACATCGTACATTGAATAAATACATTTACTTAGAAATATACTTATTTTATTATATTTACTAATCAGCTTACATATTTGTATTGCGCTTAAAGTGCAATTACATAACGACAAATTTACATTTTCAGACAAGCAGTTGTGTAAAGAGATTGGAGTGCAGTTGTTTGGCATATTATTATTACCTTAAAGTTAATAAAATGTTGTAGCTCGTTCATATTTTCCTAATCAATTAATCAATCACATTCAAATCATACAATATTTAAACTTAAATAAAATACTTACAAATGTTATTATGTGGAAAATGTTTCAGCTTCTACAACTGTCGACAAATCAACACCGGTATTGATTTTGTAGAAGCTAAATTGTTACATTTTCACAATAACGGTTTATTGTTGGAATATCATTCTTCAAAAATCTTATTCACCAATATATATTGTGCACTGATATATATCTGAATACAATTTTTAAAGCGCGTCAAAAAACTGTATTTGTTTCCAAAAACAAAAAAAAACGAATACAGGTTTTGTTGGCTTTACAACGTTTGATACGAGTATATGCTATACAAATGAACAAATATATATTGCTATAAAATAATTACATTGAAAGAAATAAATTTAGGTTATATCTAACAAAAATTGACGCACCTATAATATTAATAATCAATAACGTTTCTATATAAACAGTAACACATTTTAAAACAATTAATAATGCAATACACAATTCATGGTTAAAATTTATAGATAACTCAAAAATTTTCAATTTCAAATCAGATATAAAATATTAATACTCCAGTTGAGATTCTATTAATTGCAAAACTCGTTGTCGACCAATTTTGTTCCAAAACACGTACGGCTCTGAGGTACCAGTTACTATTCTTGGTTCGCTGAAGAAACAATGTTGTATATATATTAGAAACGCTAATTTTTTTGGTTGCATTGGTAGTTACTTACTTCTGAAAACAGTCGAATAGGATGTGGCCTCTTTCATTTACTAAGCATGCCCATATGTCCATAACTAATAAGAATTCACCTTCTTTTTTTATGAAATTGTTGAAGCGCTCCAATTTAGTTTTAGTAATTTCATCGTGTGCAAAATTGGCAAGGGGAGCCAGTGTCGTTAGAATTGGTGTAAATCCCTTTTTGAACATTAAGTTGATGAGCTCGCGAAAATCATGTTCTATTTGCACCAAAGGCCGACCTTTCATTATATCCACAGATCCAATGTTAACGATAATACTCTTACACTGACCTTCTAATTGTCGAACTCTTTTAATTGCACCGCAAATAGTTTGTCCGGATACACAAAGCCCACTTTGCAGTATTTTGTCATCTAAAAATCATACCATATTAACATTATAAATGCGAATGTAAGTTTGTTTGTTACGCTTTCACGCAAAAACTACTTAACCGATCATTATGAAACTTTGTTCATATACTCCTGAAGGTATTAGAAGTAAAATAGGGTACTTTATATTAAAATAAAATTTTAAGAAAGATAAAAAATGTGTCAAAAATCGTCAAATTTAGCTACTTCAACGCCATCTAACATTACAGTAAGGAAGTTTCAACCATGAACACTGACATTTTAAACGAGGTTCAAGGAGAAGTGAAGGGATATTTATCAATGGATACATTATAGATACGGGAGTGTTTAAATTCACTTGAACTATCGGGTGCACCGTCACATAATCTTCAATTGAAACTCAATGTACCAGTAATGCTTATGCGAAATCTAGATGCTTCTCGGCTATGTAATGGAACAAAGCTTCGAATAAAAAAAATTCTGACAGAACATATTTGGTGCTACTATTTTAACAGGTGTCGGTAAGGGAAATAGTGTTATAATACCTCGGATTATTCCTACTGAGCTTCCATTCCAATTTAAAAGGGTTTAGCTTCCCGTCAAGCTTAGCTTTGCTGTTACTATAAACAAGGCACAAGGACAAACATTACAGGTAGCAGGAGTGCATTTAGAAAACCCATGCTTCTCTCATGGTCAACTTTATGTAGCCTGTTCACGTGTATCTAATGCCCGGAATTTACACATATTTGCACCCGACGGGAAAACTTATAACATGTCTACAAAAAATGTCCTAGATTAATACTTTGTATTTTATTTTTTTAAATTGTTAAAATTCAGAATTATTTATTTTAGTTACGGTGAAATATATTTTAACATTTGTTGTTGCATTTCAATACGCATATTTTAAGGTTTTGCAACTTCATTGTCTGTAGTATTTTTTAAAAATTGTTGATCTCAGCCAAGCAATAAAATTTAGTTACCATATTGACTCATTTCTATTATTATACCCTTACCATTTATCTCTCATACTTATTTTATGGCTCCACTACAGGCGAAGCCGCGGGTAAAAAGCTAGTAATGTAATATAAATTAAAAAATCTAAGGAAGGGCTAAGTTCGGGTGCCACCGAACATTTTAATCTCTTGCAACTTGTAAGAATCAAAGCAAAGAAATTCGTTCATATGTATGAGATATTAACTCGACCGAAGAGGCTAAATTTAATATATTGAGTGAATGTGGAAAATGTCAACCAGAGTATCGAAACTCTTTATATTATCATAAAGTTCATACTATGTAAGGAATTGGTTTGTATTCAGAGGTAAACCACATAACTTTATACGTGATATACAATTCACACACTGACCGACTTATTCTTCATAAGGTTTTTGAAAAACGAAAATCATTATATGAAGTATATAAGTGTTGGGGGTAGTATCGGCATGATTGTATCTATACTATTAAAATGCCACATACTAATAAAATGTTCCTTGGGTTTCACATACTTTCAAATGTTTTCAATAGGTTTTACTGTCAAAATAAAAAAAAAATCGATTTTTCGAAATGATTACATGAGAATATCCCCTTATATGGGCTAAGTCAAGTTTCCGCCCGATTTTATTCGTCATAGGCACATAAATATACTCTTATGAGTAAAACACACTCTTTCATTTTCATTGAGATGGCTCACATATTGGCCGATATATGCAGTATAAAGTCATCCAAAACACATTGACTAATATATATTTTATGGGAAGTAGGCGTGGTTGTAGTTGGATTTTTTGCATAGGACTGTCAGAAGAATGTCACGTGCCTATATCTATAACTATAAGTTTTATGCTAACAAAACTATTATACTCTAAATTGATTTTGTTGATATAAAATCAATTCTGGATATACGTATGTAGGTTGCCTTTTATATTTCAGGATTAGAGAACGCAAACAAATATTAATAATCGAAAAACGCTTTAATGTTTCTCAAAACTTGAGAATACTCCATTAAGATCTATACAGTTTTACATGCGTTTTTTCTGCGATGTTCTTGTGGTATGGTTGCGACGAAGTCCAGTTTTTTCACAAAAGCAGGCAAACATTTCTTGGACGTGCTTCGTGAGCGAACAGCTTTTGTTGGATTCCACTCAATTTGAAACATCCATACAGTCGACTGTTGCTAACTTTTGGGCTCACATGTATAAATCCACGATTCATTATCACCTGTCATGTTGTCATCAAAAATTTAATTAAGATGATCGGTTTTGCTGAGATTACCTACCTATCAAAAGTTGTAAAAAATAATTGCGCGAAAATAAATATGTTAAGTAACTGTAAACAACAAAAAAATTGCTCATATGTCAAAACATTCTGAGTACATCAAAAATGACAAATTTTACGATAAAGTTGTGAGTCGTCATTGAAAAGTGGGGTTGCCAAAATCCGAAATATAAAAGGCAATTACCTAATTTCGCCCACAGTTCCTGAAACTATTAATGTTATTGTGAGATTTGCTTTCCTTTATTTTGAAATTATTATTTTCATTTTACATTATAAAAATTAGAAAACCTAAAACAAAATTTTTGTATAATGTCAGTCGTGCCGAAATAAATAGATGCAACGTTATTCTATTGGTTCACTATAAATGTTCACTTAAAACTAATACTTAAATTAATTTTATTTCACTAATTAACAAGAGTATTTAACCTTTTGTTGGCAATTTATATTCTTTTTATGCTTTTTTTTTCTCAACTCAAAAGTGTTACATGACAACATGGCCGAATAGTGCAATTTTTTTCTAACAATTATCACAGCCTGTATTCTGTGTAACAAACCTCAGTTTAAAATTTTTGGAAGCGCTGTTCAAACGATTTGGCAGAAATCGTAAAATGAAATGTAAAGAAATGAAAAACAATGACGTTCATTAGAATTTAAAATAGTTATTTTTGGTATAATTGATATTGACACATATTACATATAAATATTATTTTAATCATTATAAACCATCAATAGACTATGTAAATTCTTATGAAAATATTTCACAAAAAAAAGTGATAAGAATATGTATTGTATATTACTTCAAAAATAGAGTGTTTAAAAAGCAACGATTTCTTTGAGGATCAATTTTGGTAAATTTTCAATTATAAACGTTCGTAAATAAATAAAAAATAAAGTACACACATTTTCTTTAAAGATGTTCAATTTATTCATACTCGATAATAAGTTAGACAACTGTTCTGGAACATTTTTTTGATTTCTCCTTCTATAACACGTAAGCTGCCTTTTATGTTTCGGGATTAGAGAACGAAAACAAATTTTAATTACCGTTCGAACCAATTTCTGCTACTCTGATTGAGGTATCTCCAAACATGTATTCTGAACGTATCGAACGGCACTTCTTTCTTCGGAATAAAAAGAAGTCATTCGGTCCCCCAAGGCAGGACTATACGGTGGATGACTCATCAAATTGATGTTTTGAGTACACAAAAATGTAGTTATTTAGTCGATGTGTGCGAGTTCGCACACATCTGATTTCTTGAAAGACAAATGACAAGCAAATTATTATTATCACTCAGAATTTCAGGTTCCGCTTTGTTCTAGTTTTATGGTTGCAATATATCCAGTTGTTTCGAAAAAGCACGCAATTATTTGCTTAGAAGTGCACGAGCCTTTTTTGAGCGATCGAGAAATTGTGTATGATCCAACGTCAAAAAAGTTCTTTACAGTGAAATGTCCATGCAATATTGAATATATGCTGGTGCCATTAAACCTACAATAGCCTCTCAAGATAGGTTACATGACGATGTGGCAATGTTAGTTTGTGCACAGAATGGTACAATTCCGATTGGAAAGAGGAAGTCCTCCTGATTATAAAATATATACACAGGGTAATAGGTACCGCAAACGCTTAGTTTACGAGATATAATTGAAAGTTCAAAAATTCCCAAAATTCGAACATTTCAACAAGCTATTTTACCACATTTAACACACTGTATGCACATTTTTTACTTCAAATTCATTTAATTAAACTGTAAACATTTAAACAAATTCACAATTTACACTTTTTGCAGGTTTTATAAACAAGAAATCTATATTTTAAAAATCACTTTTTACACTGAGGAAATGGGCCCTGCCATGTGATAATAAGCAAATATGAGCAATTCGCTGAATTTCTCTATTTCCGATATAACTTCTTTATTTAGCAATCTTAGTTCTAATAAAAACAAGTGTGTCTATAAATTTTATTTCAAATTTAAATGAGTATAAACAATCTTTCCATGCATATGGATTTTTTATTACGTTATAAAATACTTAGGTTACCCCAGGTATTGGCTCGACCAGGGGTATTTTTTTAAAGCGCGGCCGAAGGCAGCCTACGCAAAAAGGAGTACTACGCGAAAGTACTTCATTTAAACCTATATGATGTAAATTTTATAATTTATAATTTATTATTATAGAGTTTTACTTATTTGTGCTTATTAAATTTAATCACATATTATATATATGTGGGAATGAAACGATATGGCAGCACAGTAAAGGCAGAAGAAGAAGAAGAAGATCTGCGAGACTTAATTTTAATATAAATCGTTTTTTCTTTGTATTCTTGAAATCAATAGTTTTGTTTAATAAACCACATTATTAATTTGTTAAATATAATTAATCTTGTCTACATAATTGATTTTGCCCACATATACTATATACATACTCGTATGTAATGGAAAAGTGGTTAACAACACAATTATAGCTTGAAAAATGTTGGAAAGTATTTTTTATTATACTTGTGGTTAATATAGAAAGAAGAATCACGCGAATATACTTTCTTTAAGAAAAATAACAACACTCGAAAATACAAACAAAGAAAAATCGTTGAAAATCCTACATATTTGGTGTTTAAGATGTAGCAACGCTCGTTTTCTTCATAAATGCAAACAATCTAACCTTTTCAACGATGAGTGCGCTAAGTGATTTTTAAATTAAGCTAAAATATAAGTAAATAAAAGTGAAATGTTAACTTATTTCAATGTTTAGAGTGTATATTAATACAAATTTTTGAATTTTTAATCGGGAATATTTTAAAAAATATAAGTGTTAGCAACACTATTTTTGCATATTCCTCCTCTGGAGCTCCTCTAACCGTACATACCCCATTCATACCGAAATCCGTTTTTTTTCTTGACCGCCAAAGTAATCGGAATCGATAACTGATTTTGGACGACCTTTACCAAATCCATCCCGAGGTGATCTACCACATCGATTGATTTCATCATAACCTCGATAAGCCCAGGCCCTTGATGGAGCCTCATTGCAAAAAACTAAGTTAAGTTCAAAAATAATTGTTCGCAAATGTTCCCTGTTTTAATTTAATTTAATTTTATTTATTTGCCGAGATGTACATATATTTCAAGTTACTGTAAACAACAAAAATAGCGGTCGTATATCAAAACGTTATCGGTATGTGTATCATCAAAAATATCAAGCATTACCAAGAATGATAGAAACAAGATTGCGCAATGCGCATGTTTGCTTTCAGTCAGCTGTTCTTGCTGACGTCACGGTTGACTTATTATTCGCCCGCGCCTTTGAATGTGAAAGAAATTTGCAGTTTGAAATGGGTAATTATAGCATTTTGATTACAATAATTTTACTTTTATAACCAAACACTCTTGCAGGTTTAAGTTCGCGGAGTCTAACGAAGTTGCTACCTAGCGCTTTTCTCACGTTAACCAGATTAACTCCTGCAGAGGCTAATGAACGGCAGAAAAGGATGGAGTCTTGTTTAAACCACTGTTTCTTATCCTAATTGTAATAATAATCTTAACTAACAATTTATTCCATTTATTTATACGCACGTATGTATGTTTATTACATTTTTGCAGGCAATATTTTTCAACGTGTGTCAGTTGATCTATTCTGACCCAATTGAAAAAAATGATGACTTGAAGATTCTCAACAACGACGAGCTTGAAAATTTGGCAGAGTACATCTGCCACAAACTTGGTAAAGACAACCCCGAAATTTGTGCCAATTCAAAGAACTGTTCGTCTTATACTTGGGTGGATCACCTATCTGAAGGAGGACTCTCAAAACCATATGATGGAGCATATGAGAGGCTTGCAAGCAGTATTTGACGACTTAAATGGTACTGATTTGCATATGTATATGTACAAATTACGTCCAGAAGCACTTAAATTTAAGTAATTTTGTAAATTGTACCAAAGTAAAATAATTGTTTTTCAGAGCTAGAATGTATTTTAGGATTCGTTCCTTAAATAAAAACTTAATTGAAAATACATATGTACAGCAAAAAAAGAAAATTAAATAAGAAAATAAATTGATAGTTGGTCACAAAATATTCAATATTTTTATTTGCATAAATGTGTATAGTTGAAACAAACACAGCAAAGAGACAAAATTAAATAATACAACGAAAATACCATTAAATGAATATGTAGGTAAATGTTCACTATAAAATATTTCCTTATATTGATATCTTTTATTAATATTCACTTATATTTAAGTTAACTTTTGATGATATTCATGTTTTTGTATGAAGGTGTACTCGCACAATTATATATGTGCGTAATAGGGGAATTAATTTAACTTGATACACTATTTCATTGGTACTTTAAGAAGATTGGTATTGCATATGGGCAACATTAGAATATTGCCCCGTCCATAAAGTGTCGTTAGTCGGAAAAATATATAAGGGGTATTCTCTTGGTCTTGCAAAACCCCTGCACGGTGCAAGAATTGCATATATTTCCTCTTGGTGCACCGGCACAACAACGAATACACGCAGAAAATTATTTGCAATGGCTGTAAAATATGTCAGACCAAAACCTATGTATATTTGAATGCAATGTCACGTAAAAGTATAATTGCAACCCTGTTTTAGCTGTCATTTTACATAAAGACATATTACGTCGTTAAATTGTTGACGAAGGTAAGTTTTAAATAGATTTTATTATTTCTATTTACCGATGGATTGCCGGCCGAGCTATTCAAACACGGCGGCGAAGAACTGATAGGGAGCATGCATCAGCTTCTTTGTAAAATATGGTCGGACGAAAGCATGCCCAATGATTGGAATTTAAGTTGTGCTATGCCCAATCCATAAAAAAGGAGACCCCACAATCTGCGCCAACTACCGTGGGATTAGCCTCCTCAACATCGCATATAAGGTTCTATCGAGCGTATTGTGTGAAAGATTAAAGCCCACCGTCAACAAGCTGATTGGACCTTATCAGTGTGGCTTTAGACCTGGAAAATCAACAACTGACCAGATATTCACCATGCGCCAAATCTTGGAAAAGACCCGTGAAAGAAGAATCGACACACACCACCTCTTCGTTGATTTCAAAGCTGCTTTCGACAGCACGAAAAGGAGCAACCTTTATGCCGCGATGTCTGAATTTGGTATCCCCGTAAAACTAATACGGCTGTGTAAGCTAACGTTGAGCAACACGAAAAGCTCCGTCAGAATCGGAAAGGACCTCTTCGAGCCGTTCGATACCAAACGAGGTTTCAGACAAGGCGATTCCCTATCGTGCGACTTCTTCAACCTGCTACTGGATAAAATAGTTCCAGCTTCAGAACTAAATAGAGAAGGTAATATCTTCTATAAGAGTGTACAGCTGCTGGCGTATGCCGATGATATTGAGATCATATGCTGGCCGAATATTGTCCGAATGGACGAAAACGCTCCAGCTCCAGCTTTGGTTGAATCTAGATCAACATAAACAGCCATTACTTTTAAAATTATTAACTTTTTCAAATTCTATCAAGTTGAAACCGATCGATGAAACGATAATTATGAGATGTATGACGACATTGACATGGTTCAAGGAATTAAAAGACAGACAGAGGTTATGTCGTCCGAATGAACGAAAATACTCCAGCTCTGAAAGTATTCGACGCAGTACCCGCCGGGGTAAGCAGAGGAAGAGGCTTCACTTGGAATCTCCAATTGGCGCCACCTTGCGAAGAGAAGAAACGACTGGCGCGTTGTTATTAACTCGGCTATAAACGCGTAAGCGGTTTCTACGCCAGAAAAAGGAGAATCTTGCAACACGTTGCTACAGAGTATACTAGTTTTGATCCCCTAACGGTTGATTGGATCACCTAAAACTAATCGCCTTAGATATAGAGTTATGTCCGTCCGTCTGAACAAGCTGTAACTTGAGTAAACATTAATGAAACTTTGTAAACATATTCCTCGCCATCGTAAAGGTTGATATAATCGGTTAGCGTAATCGGACCACTGCCACGCCCACAAAACACCATTAAGCTAAGGTACTGTTTACATTAATTATAAATTATTCAATACAGTGAAATGTTTTAATGAACAAAATTTGTAAAAATAACACCGCGGGTTACTTCCGAATTGGAAAATGTTTGATACAAATTATCTTCGATTTGTTATATATAATAACAATAATATTTATACTTTTTAATTATAAACATTTTCAAATTCAATTTAATTCAACAAGAGGCAAGGAGATCATTTCTCCATTAAATTTTGCAGTCAAAATGGTTGCTTCAATAATATTTCCCCAAAAGTGCGCCGTTGCATAATTGAGGTGGATTGAAATTATGCTGAATAATAATAGTTGAACTTTGTTTAAGTAATGAAATGTTCAAATGGTTTTTACAATTTTTTTTATATTCATGAATTGTATTGACTTTTAACAAGCAAATATCCCATGTCCATCCCCTGGTTCTAATCTACCTCCTCACCAATTTTCAGCCAAATCGGTTCAGCCGTTCTTAGTTATAAATAGTGTATCTTTCTTTTATATATGTATTTACATATATAATTTACTTATCTTTAATAGTTTATAGTTTTTATGGATACAATTTTGTACCTAAATGTAATTCTGTAATGTAGTAATAGAAATTTTTGGTTATTTTAAGGAGTACACAAATATGTACATATGTATGTCAAAAACTTTTAAATTTTGATTTCTCTTTCCTAATAAAATATTATATTTATATTATATATTATGTTTATATTATATTTTGATATTATTTTTAGCTTACAAAATAAGAGTTATTTCAACGTGAGAGTATTATTTGTCAAGGCAAAAGAAAAAGCTTACCTTTCAACTTTTATTGCGTAAGAGTTGATTAAAACTCACCGCATAACTATTATTAGCGAGCAATAAATAAAATTTATGAAATAATTCTAATTTTGTAAGAGAAAAATAAAAATCAAAATGTAACCATTAGTTGTGAGACAAAAATATAAATTAAAAAATTATATCTTTCAATTTGATCACAGTAGTATAATGCCGAAATTTGTAGTTTTGGTTCACGAATTACCCAATCTCCTACGAATTATATTTAATGATCTTCGTTATTTTAATAAATCTTATGCCGAATATGAAGTGTATGAGTTATAAACTTATAAAATTGTTTGAAAATATGAGTATATATCAAGTATACCTGAGTAATGTCAAAAGTTTGTGCAATCAGCCCAGATCTTTTCTGACTTCCGATTTCCCACCTATCCTTAAACCGTTTAGAATGATCAAAATATGTGATGTTTTAGTGAAATTAAATGGATAAGTTTTCTTAAAACTTATATAGTTTAGCTTAATATGATTGGATTTGATTTAAACCTTGGTCCAAGCCTCATATCCCTAATATGATAGATTTCGATCCTCTGGTTGACGTTTTTCACATCAAATTAATACTTACATACATATGTAAGTATATTAAATTTAGCCTCTTCGGGCGATTTTATCTCACATATCTAATTTGGGGATGGTTTTAATATAATTTTCGCTGATGGGAAGTAAAATATAGTTATAAAACTAGTTTAGTCTATGACCTATAATATTTTATAAGTTAATAATATACAAGTTTAATTGTAATCCATTCACGATTTCGTCGAACAATAAATGTTGAATTCTTTCGCAGCATTTTTAAAATCAAGTTTTGTATCTGAAAATATTTCCCCAGAATTGACCATGGTAAGTTGCAAGGGTATGAAATGTTCGGTAACATCTACACTTAGTCCTTCCTTACTTGTTATATTCAGAAATATGCTTGAATTTACGGAACTTCGTTCAAATCATATTATTGTGAGTGAATTGACTGAGGTGATATGAAATATATTAATACGCTGAATTGAAAATATTATATCAGAATATATGAGGAAGCTTAAACTCCACGATTGCTATTTGTTATATAACGTCACCTTTCAAAAGATTTCCTCGTCCTCTTTTTTTCTGTCTTTCATAATAGATATCTTGGTCAATAATTCGGTTATCTTAGCGAGGTTTATGTCTTACATTTAACTTTATCTAAGCGTATAATAAAAAAAACATCTTAATTTCATATCCAATCTTTTAGATGATACATATATCAACAACGTTCACATGTATTCGATAAAATAATTATAATAATTTATTTTGATAACAGAAGAAAGCAAAAAAGTTATAATAACTTCAAATTATAAAGTGGGTTGATTTCGTTTGTTAAAGACTATAAAAAGCTTATAAAAGTACATATAAATAGTATATAAGGCTTTAGCTTATTATACTCGTAATAGTATTAATGAACGCACAATATCGGAGTCCGACCGACTATTACGTATACTAGTATAACAATTCAGACGTGTAATTGGGCCATAATTTGTGTTAAACTTACATTTTTTGAATTTGCATCTTAATTCCATTCGCGCCAAAAACAAAAAAAAATCATCGCCCAACAAGGGGAAGTCCAAGAGGTGTGCCTCATAGTCGGAATCTGTCGTATAGATCGAATCATTATATCGACTACTCTTGGTACACGATGGTGAGATGGGTCGACTCGTACTTGGAGGTATGTATTTAGCCATAGATTCTTTGTATGGATTAGGCTTCTTCTCCAGTTTATTCGTATTCAAATAGTTCTGCTGTTGAATTGATCTAAATTGAGATGTTTGACTTATTGTTTTTGCTTGTGAATATGTAGATTGTTGTTTCGTTATTCGATTATTTTGATTTGAATAATGAATGTTATTGAAGTTGTGTCCAAGATTCTGTGATGCCATTTTTGGTTGATTGCATAATCTGTTGAAACTAGCAAAAAATTCGTGGATCTGATTAGTTAAACTCGGTACAGTAAACATATTTTTTATTTAAGGTGTAACACTATACAGGTAACTAAACTGAATATGCGATTATTTACATCATTTTAATAACTTTTCCTGCCGATGATTGAAAAAGAACGTTTTCAATAACGCACAAGAAAGCACACGTATACAGCATAATTGGTACAATGACTTTTTAGTGTTTTCAATTCTATTCTTTATTGACAAAACACTTTTATAAGTATGTATAAGTATTTCAGCTTAGTCTATAACGCTTTGTCTGACTTGGGAAATCCTTTCGCGATAACTTACTTCTTATAGTGCTCTCAAAATTTTTTAAATATAACTAGTATAAGCCAGCGGCTCCGCTCGTTCCTTGTTGTCAAGGATATCATTTACCGTGATAGCAATTTAATGGAATAGTTAACTTGGTAATCTACATATTTTGTTGACTTCGCAAATCACTTAAGGATGGTGTCAGTGTGAAATTTTCGAGAAATATATTTTTTGTTGCATTTTTGTTGTCGCTACAGCGTTTCTTGTAGAAAGGGAACAGAGTGGGGAATATAGCGTAGGGGAAGAGTTTTGAAGATATTTAGTTCCAATTTGGAAAAAAATTTTTAACGTAATTTGATATCGCGCTGTGGAAGCTTTTTTTTTTGAAATCTTACTATTTTTGTCAACGAAAAACTGTCGAAAAAAGGTCAAAATTCGATGGTTTTTGTTCAAACTTCCGCTATTTCGTCAAATTAAAAAAACAAAAAAGCTTCCATAGTGCGATAGCGACTTTTCTACAGCTTAATACTTTTTTTGACATTTTTTCTTTAGACCAAAATTGGGGCCGCAATCGCAGACTTCTACAGGACCTTTTCTTTTATTATGTGTCATTTTAACCAATTATTTAACTATTGTACACCCACTAAATAAACATAAAAAAATTATTTTGTATTCGTCATGAACGTATTTATTTATAAAAAAATCGGACTGATTTGTTAATTCCAACATTAAAAAAAAAACACTGAGACCGTCCCTTAAGGAATAGTACATAAATATGTATGATGTAACAACATCTTCACAGTCTCACACATACACATACATGTACATATATGCTTCTTTTTATAGTGAATAACACCGCAGGAGTAGAGCAGAAGAGGGCGCTTCTCGCGCCCCCTATCTAATCATATGTTAATGTTTTGTTTAACATTCATCGAATGTAATTGCAAAATCGACTGTTAAAACCCAGATACTACACGTAAGAAAACATAGGAATATTTGTCAGCTATTATGCACTCATCTCAAATTATGATTTAACCTTTTCTTATTAAGTTACAACTATCACTATAATTCATATATGTACATATATACATATGTGTATGTAAACAAAAAATTCTGTACCCTGCCAATAGCTGTGTGATTTTATTTTGTATTTTTAAAGAAAAAAATGTTCAAAAGATTCGGACATGAATATTGGACACATTCTTATATTTTGAAATATAATTTCTTATATTTATGAATTGTTGTGACTTTTAACATAAACTGATAGAAAGTAGCCTATGCCCGTCCCGAGGTTCCAAGCTAACTCATCTTCAATTTTCAGCCAAATCGGCTCAGCCGTTCTTGGGTTATAAATATAGACATAAATTGCGAAATCGAGGGTGATTTTGCAGAAAAAGGCCGCAGTTAGGACCTTCTCCCGGACTAAAGATATACCCGTGCAAATTTTCACGTCTTTCCGTGCTGTGGTTTGGGCGAAATGCGCGGATATACAAAAAAGGCGTTTCATTTTTATATACATGTAAGATAATAATATGTGTCAATATGCACAAATTGAACCCATCACAATCTTATTAAACACCGAGATGTTTCGACCTTAGGATAGCGAGTTAGTTGGGCTATTAGGGAGAAAGTGCCAAGGTTTTCCAACACCGTCTACCCTTCCACAACTTTGACAAATGACGGTCGTCAGGATTTATGGCCTAACCGAGTGTAATCCAGTTGAACCTTGTTAAGGACATCTAAACTGTCAATCGTTTGCTCCCCACAAATGGTAGATTAATCAATTCAGGCTACATAAACCGTGTTCATCCTTTTATCGAACAATTTCATATATTTTACAATATAATGTGTATGTTTATATATTGTGTACTTATATATATATAGGAAAATATGAATGAATCATACTTACAGATGATTACAGTTGTCTTGATAATAATTATTGCTTCCCGTTTCTTCAGTGTAATTGGAAACACCTTTATGAGCGTTAGTTTGCAACGATGTTAAATTTTCAAGACCCACCTTTGTTTTTACTACATCAATATTTGCCGATTCGCTGATTTCATTATTATCAATGTTTTTCTTATTAGTATATTCGTTATTTTTTTGGTAATCAATCTGTTTATTGTTGCGGTACCAAAATTCATCACGTTCGTTTTCCTTAGATGAAATATTGTTTACAAAAGGTTCGACTCGGTTTTGGTTATTATATTGAACAAATTGTTGGTGTTTTTGAGTTTGAAGTTGATGTTGAGGTTTTTGTTGTTGTACTAAATCATAGATGTGCTTTGTTCTTGCTGAAGGTTGGACATTAAAAATGAGCTTTCCATTTTCATTACAAAATGCAGTAACAAACGGTATTGAGAGAAGGAACTCGGTAATGTTTTGAAATATTGGAAACACTATACCAGTAGTTTTCCTATAATCATCTAGAAATTAAATAAATAAATAAGTACAGCTTTTAAACGAGAATAAAACTGTTAAGCCGTATGAGAAAACGACAATAACTTTTCGGCACAAAGAGAGTACACTAAAACTTAACTGATTTACGAAATCCAAAAACACAAATTTTTGCGTTTTGAACTTACGTTTCTTACTGAATAATTTTAATGGTTAGTTCAAAATTCTGTATTTTACCTCTTAAAAGTATAGATATAAAACGTTAACTTCGGTTGGACTTAAGGTATGTATAATACTCTTCACAAATAAAAAAGTTTCCACACAAGAACTAGATTTTGATCGGTCAGTTTTTATGGAGGCTATTATATATGCTATAGCAGCATGCATTAAACAATTTCTTCGATGAATGTACCGTTGCCTTGGACAACAATCCATGCAAAATTTCGTGGAGATATTTTCTCAAATTATAACGTTTTCCACGCAAGGACTTGGTTTTGACTTGAAATGATATTCCGTGTAGGATTTCATGATTGTGACCGTTCAGTTTATGTAACAGTGGTCCGACAAATAAGCAGACATGAACAAACCGACTCAGCTATCAGCTGATCAGTTATAAGTATGAGTAGTTATATGTATAAGAACTTTATTGGGTCTCCGACGTTTCCTTCTCCTTGGTAAACTCAATATACACTTAAGTTCAATGAGATGTTTTAATAGAAAAACGTGAAAATAAAAATTTAAATTACTTACCCTTTATATCGGAGATAGTTGCCCCATCCTGAGAGCGCGTAAGCAATATGCTCCGCACCTCTGCGTCCAAATCAGGAAACGCGCTTCGCAATTCTAGGAAAGCTTCATGCATAATTGTCATAATCGCCTGATAATTACAGCTGTTGTAGAAATCTGCATAAATAACCGACGAAGCGGCACTTGATATAAAAGTAGAAGACAAAATATTGCTTATAATGTGAAAATATTCAGTTCCGCTGGGTTTTTTGGATTTCGTTATTGTGTGTTTTATTGAAATTTCGAACTCTTTTCCGTAAATTTTTGCGCATAAAAATATTCACAATATTTTAATGTTAAAACTTGTAGTCGTTATTAAAACTGAGAACCCCAAATAGAAATCGTATATGTTCCTCTTAATACTAGAGAAAATTCTTTGGATGAACCACGTGGTAAAGCGCGCTTCCCGTAGTTGGTAACTTCTCGAATCACAATGCAAATACTTTTACTTAGCAGATTCATGGACTCATGATGTATGTATGTATGTACATAGGTAAAAGATAACAAAAACGTGAATTGGCTTTGATTGATTCTTCACTGCAGATTCCTAATGCTGGTATTGAGAGTCTTAACGGTTGTTTTTGTTTTTTGAATGATTGATATGGAGACAAAAATGTACAACCCATTGCTCTCATTCTCGAAACGGTTGTTTTCGCTTCTTCAATGAATAATGGGATACCAATAATTTACAACCTATTGCTCTTGTTCTCATTTTGATTGGTCTCTAGTGTTTTATGCTGAGATCAAGTACTGCTCTTTCATTTCAAATATTGTAAACGCATTTTTAATTTTATACACAACAAACATCTCAGTATGTTTTACTCTATGTGTTATGCACATACTTATGTACATATGTATGTAAGTTTCGTTAGTTGTTGTGCTTTTTAATTTCTCTGATCAAGCAGAATTGAATTATCTTTACCAACTTTGATGTACACATTCAATTTTAGTAAGTTATGAAACTTGCTTTCTAATGTAGTTTCTTATCTGTGCTATATCCATTTAAAACATTTTGGAAAATTGCGTAATATGCAATTTCAACACAAACTTTTTATTTATTCTTTTTTTAGACACTCTAAACATGTTATAGTTAACAGTTTCGTCGAATAATCGAAATAAATTCAGAGTTACATATGTATGAATATCGAAACTATCAAGATTGTAAGAATAATTTATTCATTGATTAAGCCATAACTTAAATGAAATATTCAATAACTTGCCAACGAATAAGAAACATTAAATTTTTCGATAATGGTAGCACAGCATACTTGCGTGTACATATGTAAATCAGTAGCAAAATTAAACAATGTTTGTGGCATCACTCACTTTTTGGTGGAATTTCACATCAGTAACTATTGAACCATATTTAACCTAATGAAGTAGATGTTATTAAACCATTTACTTCATTACATTACAGTTTTAAATTAGACAACACCATTTTGAATTCTATCAGATTTCCTTTGAGACTAAAGTAAATTATTACGTCCAGTCCTTCCTCTGCTTCTTATATACTTAATACAGTGATTTTCTACCTTCCAGTAGATTTTATACCGTATATCCCTCAATATGTACATATGTATCTTAATAAAATTAAGTGGAGATATTTATCATTAAGGGGCTATACCTGTGTGACACTTTCAAAAAAAATATATATTTTTAGACTTTTTCGATAGTTTATATTTCCAAAAATTCCTGTGAAAGCGGCAAGTATAGTTTTGAAAATATATACTATAGAAAAAGTAAAAAAAAAAAACGATTTTTTGAAAGTGTCACACTGGTATAGCCCCTTAAGCGTAGATATTTTGCTTAAAATTATGTTATTCGGTAATAAAATTTGTTGATACATTAAGTACTTTCCCAGAGAACTAGTACTAGGAATATTGTGATTTTAATATAATTATTTAGGATGTAAAAAAAACTACCGGGTTTTTCAATAGGGATGATATGATTTCTAAATGTCATAATTTCTCCTCAAGAATTGGGACGGTCTCAAACTACAACTTGGCGGATTTTGAAAAGGATTTGGGCTTGAATCCGTATAAAATTATTCTGACTCAAGAACTGAGTAAACGTCGTGAATTTACTGATTTTGCCTTGGGACAACTTGAAAAGGATAACCTATTTTTTTTAAATCATCTTATCCGTTGAGACTCACTTTCATCTGATTGGTATGGTAATAAAAAACATGCTTTGTTGATAATTAAGTTAAAATTAATTTCGGTTCGCATTTAGGCCCACGCTTTTAAAATCATCTGGAACAAATTTTGAACTGAATGAACCCTTACGCTGCAATTATCATAATTCATTTGTCACGCTAATTTTTATCAGTAACAAAACACTATATTATCTTCCTTTAATAAAAATCTTTCTTTTAACATACATACTTATGTTCCTTTAAATATTAAATGTTCAACGTTTTTATATCTGTACTCGTGCAATTTTAGATCTCGACGCTTGAAAATCTATCCTGCTTTTAAATTCTCGGTCCACATAGCACAATTTAAAATTCCTTCTAAAACCGGTTCAGTAGTTCTCCCATTTTCTATTTTTAAACCCCCTTTTGAATTTATACCGTATACATAGGCAAGATATCTTAGAAAAATTCAGAGAGCATCCTTTTTTTATACTTCCCTTAGCCTGCATTCTAATATGGGGATCTCAATGTTGTTGATTTTGGTTACTATAACAGGCTTTATGCTGAAAGCATGTTTTTCCAGCTCCTTATAAATCGTTGTTGGTAAGTATATGTACTATGTGATATTTAAATGAAATCCCACGGAAATATTTTTTTTTTGAAAACGTAACGCAATTAAGCGCTGCATATGAATGAAAACGGCATAAACCTTTGTCTACCCGAAATCTCGATCGCACTGAGCTTTTGAAAATTTTTACCATTTTCAAAATAAATGTGACAGGTTGCAACCTCACTTTAATCATGACAACTTAGTTGAGAGAAATTCAAAAGTTATGCCTAGGCAATTCCCCTAAATTCTTTCTGTAGCTTGGCAGTGTTGTCAATTTGACGAATAATGATATGTACGTTTTTTTGTGAATTCGAATTAAGATTTTTATCGTGAACGGTTAAAAAATTAGTGCTGTATGAAGAGTAAGTAAGCTAATATCAATAAACTTTTTTCTACTGGTCAATATGGTGGTTAAGTTCTATTTGATTTTACAACTCAGTAAATCAGAAAATTAAAAAAAAAATTTGCTCTAATTAATTGAAAAACTATTCAAAAATATAGTCTCGAAGTTTCATTAGTTTACTCCGAATATTTGCCAATAGACCACAGAACCACTGCACTTCATACAGCGACTGTATAGGTACCGAAACTTTGACGTTTCCTCGAAACTAAGTTTTTTAATCCGGCCGTCAAAATTGCGAGCGAAATATTTAACCAACTTACTTGAACTAAAGCGTATTTTTTTAAAAATTGTATACTCAAGTGCGTGATAGAGCGCCTTTCCGAGAAAAGTGGCGTTTTAACAGTTGTTTAGTACCCCCACTTTTTCGAAATTCTCAAAACCCCTCTACTATGCTCTTGATAAAAGCTTCCAGATAAATAAGTCAATAAATCGTGAAAGAAAAGTTAAAAAACAATTTGATGAATTAGCAGCTGATCACTGATTTCCAAACCGAGAAAAAATATTTATTGATTTTCACACACATTTTTATTAAATGTTGATGAAGCAACTTTATAACAAAAGAGTGACGAACTCTAAAGGAAATATTCAGATATAACAGGTCCTAGTTTGTCACTTCAATTATAATAACAATAATATTTACCACCTAGTTTTACCTCAACTAACTCAAGCATGGACTGTTCACAAATTATGTAAGGAAATAATGAACAAAATATATAACGCAAGTTTTTACAAGTTTCTACAGCAATGTTATTTTGCTTTACAATTCTGTCTCTTTTGCAGCAACTGAAAGTTCATTTAGCAAATTAAAAATAACGAAACAAAACGGAACAACTCGACTCCGACATTTATCGCTAATAACAGTTAAAAACAGAACCGCATCAAAGCTAGATTTAAACGAGGTCATTGATACTTTTGCGAAAACTAAAGCTAAGAAAAAATTCTAAATATAATTGTTATTTAGTCAGTTGTTGGCCCAACCTTTAATAAACCATTGAATATTTTCTATTTCGTTCGACTTGTATTAGTCAAACCTACTTTAAGTATT
Source organism: Bactrocera tryoni (assembly GCF_016617805.1). NCBI lineage: Eukaryota > Metazoa > Arthropoda > Insecta > Diptera > Tephritidae > Bactrocera > Bactrocera tryoni. The sequence continues at coordinate 32,023,150 of NC_052499.1, read as the reverse complement.
AATTGCAATTTATGTTGTTTCTTTTTTATATTTTTATTTCCTACCCTGCAGTGTACCTTAGCATTTTTAAAGTATTTGTATATTTCGTAGTTCTTCTTCTTCCTAAGTGGCGTAGACATCGCTTACTCGATTATAGCCGAGTTAACAACAGCGCGCCAGTCGTTTCTTCTTTTCGCTACATGGCGCCAATTGGATATTCCAAGCGAGGCCAGGTCTGCACTATATAGCAGGACGGGAATAATGAGTGACTTATAGAGTTTGGTTTTTGTTCGTCGAGAGAGGACTTTACTTTTTAATTGCCTACTCAGTCCGAAATAGCACCTGTTGGCAAGAGTAATCCTGCGTTGGATTTCCAGGCTGACATTGTTGGTGGTGTTTACGCTGGTTCCAAGATAGACGAAATTATCTACTACTTCAAAGTTATGATTGTCAAGAGTGACGTGAGTGCCAAGTCGCGAGTGCGCCGACTGTTTGTTTGATGACAGGAGATATTTCGTCTTGCCCTCGTTCACTTCCAAACCCATTTGCTTTGCTTCCTTGTCCAGCCTGGAGAAAGCAGAACTAACGGCGCGGGTGTTGAGGCCGATGATATCAATATCATCGGCATACACCAGCAGCTGTACACTCTTATAAAAGATTGTACCTGCTCGATTAAGTTCTGCAGCTCGTATTATTTTCTCCTGCAGCATATTGAAGAAGTCGCACGATAGGGAGTCGCCTTGTCTGAAACCTCGTTTGGTATCGAACGGCTCGGAGAGGTCCTTTCCGATTCTGACGGAGCTTTTCGTGTTGCTCAACGTCAGTCTACACAGCCATATTAGTTTTGCGGGGATACCAAATTCAGACATCGCGGCATAAAGGCAGCTCATTTTCGTGCTGTCGAAAGCAGCTTTGAAATCGACGAAGAGGTGGTGTGTGTCGATTCTCTTTCCACAGATCTTTTCCAAGATTTGGCGCATGGTACATATCTAGATGGTTGTTGATTTGCCAGGAATAAAGCCACACTGATAAGGTCCAATCAGTTTGTTGACGGAGGGTCTAATCTTTCACACAATATGCTCGATAGAACCTTATACGCGATGTTGAGGAGGGTTATCCCACGGTAGTTGGCGCAGATTGTGGGGTCTCCCTTTTTGAGGATTGGGCATAGCACACCTAAATTCCAAGCGTTGGGCATGCTTTCGTCCGACCATATTTTACAAAGAAGCTGATGCATGCTCCTTATCAGTGTGTGATTCTACAAGAGTATGCTCCGGGCTTGAAACCTTCTGTAAGCCGCCGCATTTTTTCTTAGAATTTTCGAGCGTTACCCCTGACTTCCAGCTTATCAAGCTCTTCATACTCACGAATTTCGGCCTCTTTCCTTTTCTATCTGCAAATGCGTTTCGCTTCCCTCTTCAAGTCTCGGTATCTATCCCATCCCGCACGTGTTGTGGTCGATCGTAACGTTGCGAGGTAGGCAGTCTGTTTTCTCTCCGCTGCGACACGGCACTCCTCGTCGTACCAGCTGTTCTTTTGCATTTTCCTAAAACCAATGGGTTCAGTTGCAGCTGTACGTAAGGAGTTTGGAATGCCGTCCCACAGTTCCCTTATACCGAGTTGTTGACGAGTGCTCTAAGAGAGCAGGAGTGCAAGCCGAGTAGAAAATCGTTCGGCTGTCTGTTGTGATTGCAGCTTCTCGACGTCGAACCTTCCTTGTGTTTGTTGACGTGCGTTTTTTGCTGCACAGAGGCGGGTGCGAATCTTGGTTGCAACAAAATAGTGGTCCGAGTTGATGTTAGGACCTCGAGGCGTCCGCACGTCTAGAACACTGGAGACGTGTTTTCCGTTTATCACAACATGATCGATCTGGTTGGTGGCCTTTCGATCCGGAGACATCCATGTAGCTTGATGTATTTTCTTGTGCTGGAATCTAGTACTACAGATAACCATATTTCGGGCCCCGGCGAAGTCGATGAGCCTCAACCCGTTTGGGGTTGTTTCGTCATGAAGGCTGAATTTGCCGACCGTAGTGCCAAAGATACCTTCTTTGCCCACCCTGGCAGCTCTCATAGGTGCGCTCCAAGCGCTTATAGAAGGCATCTTTGGTCACATCGTCCGTCTCTTCCGTAGGGGCGTGGGCGCAAATCAGCGATATGTTGAAGAACCTTGCTTTGATGCGGATTGTTCATTTACTCGGCGACGGAGTCTCTCTCCTACGAATCCCACACCAAACTTGCATTTGATAAAACCTAATCAGTTTACAAAGTATGTGGCCCCAATTTTTAATTTGCCCTAGGGCCCTTGGTTACCTAGCTATGCCATTGTCCACATTTCGTCGAAGAAATTATATATTTTGTATTTGTGAAGCTATGGTTCAACCGAATTATTTGTTTTCAATTAATTTTACATATTTGTCTAATATTATGGTATACTTCTTCCATCTAAATAATTGCCCAACAGTGTCTACGGCTATATAGTGAAAATATAGTCAATATTGAAAATTCCATTTCCAACACTAGAGCAAAGAGGTGAATTTGTTAAAGCAACAGTTAGCTATTACAAACATAAGTACGAGTATATAAAAAATTCACCACTGTTGTCAATGAATCAGCCAGGTAGGCACATAGCCAAAGGGCTGTTAGGTCCATGCATTTCATATGCACTCTGGCACAAAAATACATACATATGTATGTATATACCTATGCAAGTGTATACAATGTATGCGTATTCGTTTATATACTTTCAAACGCAAGCAGGCATAGATACTCGAGAGAATATAGATATACTTACTTAACTAGGGTTCACCATATTGCTAGCCTCTCTTCACATTTGGATTTTCAGTGCTTGTTGTTAGTGTTGATTTGTGCCTTTATTATTACAATCCATTTGTTATGCTCGAACATTTTGCTTAGCATTGCTATTGTTGTTGTTTCAGTGCCAACTCAAGGGAAGCCGGTTTGGAACGTAATTCAGATATAGATATTTTGGTGTTTGGATCAGTGTGGTGTTTAAGTTTCTAGAGATTGGAAGTGTGTTTGTTGAGGCGTTTCAATTGAAAATACATTTATCTATCAATTATTAAAAAAGTTATATGTATATTCATACTGTAACTGTCTAGTGACATTTGTGTAAGAATGCAAGCATAAAAATGCTATTAAAAATATGCATAACAGAAATACCGAATCAGAAAGAAACTTCGTGTTTTTAATACAATGTAAAGTAAATATTCAATACTACGAATCATACATATGGATGCCTGCATATATAATTCGTGTGTGCTTGCAATATAAGCAAAAATACATGTGAATTGTTTGTTTGTGTGCGAGTTGTGCAGCTGTGTGTGAGTTTTACCATTTTTGTGATTTGACGCGTAGTGTTTATTACAAAATGTCCAGGGAAGAGGAAGAAGAGGAAGTTCGTTCACTGCTTTTGCGGCATAAGGACCGTATAATGCTCGACTTGTGTGAAACGGACCTTTTGACGATCCTTGTAAAGAACACAGTGTTAACGCAGGCCGAAGAAGATTTGCTTTTGAGAACACATTCTGCAGCATCTGCTGCGTCCAGTGCTCCACCTAGCGCCGTTGTTATTAAACGGAAATTAAGCACTGCTGTTAGCAGCGGCAGCGGCAGTAGCAGCAGCACAGTTACTAGTTACGGTGATGGTGTGTTAGGTGAGGACGTCTGCACCAGTACAGCTGGATGGAGTAGTAATAATTCTCATAGTGCTACTGTGATAGGCGACAACGCACAAAGTGATAATCGTTCTGCTACACCGTCACTTGTGAATATTAGTGAAACAGATGGCATCATTGGTACTAGTGCTGACCAAAGTAGTGAAAATAATTGCGAAGAAGATTTGAAATTAAATTTAAATTCATTAAATGATGCTGACATATATCAAGAACAATCTACAAAATTAATAGAAATCATCGCTAAAGGTGGATTTATTAAATTCAAGCAGTTCTGTTATGCAATCGACAATGAATGCCCGAAACTTATTGAGGATCTATTCAATGATAAGGAGAAATGTGGTAAGTAATAAAATGATATACTATAAATATGTATATATGTATATGTATCTGTATATATGTATATATATATAGCTATATATATACATCACGGTTTTAAAAATTATTATAAGCTGAAGAATAGAAAATATTTTCTTATATAAACAGCACGTCTAACTAGTCATCCGCGAGTGTTTCTTCCACACAAGCACTGCAAGTAAATAAAAGCAAACAAAAACGTTAACTTCGGCTACACCGAAGCATTAATGCCCTTCAAATGTGTTTTTATTTTAGCATAAAAGGTTATAAAAAAGTTTTTATGTTGATTTTGATCGGTCATTTTGCATGGTAGTTGCATATTGTAAAATAAAAAAGTTTTGCATACAACAGGCCAAAATCAAGGGCCGATCAGTTTGTATGGTAACTGTATTCCAAAAACATTCAAATTGATATCTCAAATACTGAGGAACTAGTTCCCGTATATACAGATGGATAGACGATGTAGTTAAATCGTCCCTGCTTGACATGCTGATCATCTATACATGTATGTATAAGATTACAAACTCCTGTTCAGGGTATAAAAAGTGAGATTGGTTATAACAGTTTCGTGGAATTGACCAATAAGAAAAATTAACTCGAAATAAATGCGATAAGTTTTCTCAAATAAATAAAATTTTGCTAAATGCTGACATTTCGTTTATAATACATTTGAAGGGGAAACTTTAGTATACCATCCCACGATTTCAGGGTTAAAAGTATGGTTGGATAGGGCTGATGCTCCAGATTAAGAAAATATATAATTATAGCCGCCGCAAACTTATAGTTTTCGAGATATATGCATTTAAAGTTGAAAATTTCGCAAATTTAATTTTGCAATTTCTCGATTTACAGTAACTTTTTCTTTCATATTATGCACTTTTTATACACTTACACTTCACTACACTATTTCTACATATTTATTTTTTATTAATATTTTAGATATTTGCTTAAAATAAGCATTTTATAATTTACATAAATATTAATACACGCACAATAACAATAAATGTTACGTGTTGTCAAATAATAAGTGTTGCCATATCTACACATTTATCAAACGAATAAAAAAAATATATAATATATATAATTATATGTTTTCTTAATCTGGAGCATCAGCCCTATCCAACCATGCCACTTTTAACTAAAGCCGACCCCATTTGAATGTTAATGCAATGTAATAGATGAATTGTTTTTAAGCACCTTTATAGAAGTTTGGGTCAATTGTACCAAAATAAGTATTTTTAAAACTTATTTCTTATTGTAAGTGGGCAATTCATTTTATTAATTTCAAGCCCTCAAGGCACGGTTTAAGTATTTCTCAAACAAATTTTATTTACCTACGTATGTGTGTGTATTTATTGTCAAGAAATGATCTCTTAGTACAGAATAAATATATTTTATGGCGAATGCTTGTTAAATTCAATTCACGATTACAGGCATAGAATAATAGAAGTATAAGTCGGTTATATTTAATAGAAATACCAAGATTGAGAATATTTATAATAATTAAAGTCTGCGTTTCACTTTTAGGAACAATATACATATCTATACAATAAACAGAAATATTTAGTGAGAATTTGATTATATAAACATTTAACCTTAATATTGCAATCCATACTTACATATGTATGTACATACGTGCTGAAGCTGATGTTCCATTTGTTTTAGTTTTATTTCGCTTGTTTCGCTTCGATTAGCACTATTTTGGCTGGGCTTTATTTTCATAAATACAAATGTATACCTTTGTAAATATGTGATCATATTCTTATGAATACATACTGCTATTTACGTTTGTATGTTGTATGCTTTTGCACACCTACACAGTTTTGTAGGTATGTATGAGCCCATAAAAAATTGCTCTCAAGTATGAATCATCAGAAAGCCAGTTTACAATTATATGTACATAAGTTTTATTATCAACGTATGGACACGTAAATGTATGAAATAAAACTGATACATATGTATGTATTTAGGTATTACATCTGAACTTTTGCCATTGATCGTAAGTTTTATAGTTGCAATCAGATATGCTTTTATCAGTTCAGACAGTGGTTAAGAGGTCCGTTTTAGCTAAAGCTGTAGAACTTATATAACAAAGGGTTTTTCATAATTAAACCTAGGTTGAAATTAAATACAGGGGACCCCAAAATTAACGGAAGACTTAAATCATTTATGTGGTAAAGTGTTGACAACTCTAACACTCACATCGAAAGCTGACAGTTTAACTACGTAAACTGTGAAGAGATTTGGAAATAACGGCAAATTCAAATCTTGCATTAATTTTGGGACTTCCTGTATAAGTACATATATCCTAGTAGTCTCAACCACCCGTTGCTGTGTTATGGTATACATTAGGGTGCTTCAAAAAAAATTTTGAATTTTTTTTTCAACTCTTACCCCCTCAAATGTTATTGATTGACAAACAAAAAATCCTCCCTCAAGCCAGGCGCTGTAGCTTAACTCTAAGGGGTCGCTATTTTTTCTTTTGGGTTCCCATACATTTTACATACCTGCGGACATAAGTTTTTCTATCTGAAGAAATCCTATTTATCTTGCTTTCATCGAAAAATAATACTCTTTTCCACTCTTTTGTTGTCCAATGGCGGTATTTCTTTGCAAACTCTAAGCGGCTCCTTCGATTGCGTTCAGAGAGTAATGGCTTCATCCTTGAAACTTTTCCAAAGAGTCCTGCCTCGCGTAATCGTTTTTTACGGTAACTACAGATAGTGCATCTGGGTTTTCTCCAAAAATTGCAACTCGAATTTGTTTTGCCGTCTTGTGGGGATCCTTTTTTGAATCGCGGATAATTAACTTGTCCTTCTGAAGAGTAGATTTTCGACCTCTCTTCTTTCTTTGAGCTTGTTTTGTCATTTTATTCTAGTTGAAATACCTAACTGCATTAATTAAAAGCCAACCTCTTGGGGAAATTTAGGGTCGTTTCAATGTCTCCCTGAAATTTCCCATCCTTGTACATCTGTACGATAACAGCCCTAGTGTCCTTATCACAAGATTTGTGCTTTCTCATTTTTATTCACTAAAATTATTTAATTTCTTAATAGTAACGTAATTAAAATAAAAATATAAAGATTTAGTTACCTGAACACAACAAATTTCTAAGAAGAGTACATAACCAAGACTTCAGATTTTGTCTGAGTCTGGGTTTCCTGCTTACGAGGCATGGGCCTCTGAATGCATTTTTGCATCAGAGCCACCTATCGGATACGTCGGGGTGTTTTTGTGGGTCGGGGTCAGAAAATTGGTCGCATTTAATTGCCGAGTACCCGATGTACTCCAACCACATTCCACACTGCCAATTGGTACTGCAAATGCTTAGCATTCTCAGGGCGCTGATCAAGGCATTGATTTGATTCGTTGTGCTTTTGAGCGCCGTGGAGTAAGGCTGTCGTCAGCAGGTACCCACGTAAAACACACCGGACGTTGTCAACAGTGACGTGAGTGCCTAGTCGCGAGTGCGACGACTGTTTGCTTGATAGCAGCAGATATTTCGTCTTGCCCACGTTCACCATCAGGCCCATTTGCTTCGTTGTCTTATCCATTCTGGAGAAAGCAGAACAAACGGCGCGGGTGTTGAGGCCAATGATAACAATATCATCGGCGTTCGCCAGCAGCTATACACTCTTATAGAAGATGATACATTCTCGGTTTAATTCTGCAGTACAATTTATCTGGCCAGTTCTTGATTTGACTGGTCTAAAATCACACTAATAAGGTCCAATCAGTTCTTTGACGGTGGGCTTTAATCTTTCACACAATACGCTCGATAGAACCTTATACGCGATATTGAGAAGGCTTATCTCACGGTAGTTGGCTCAGATTGTGGGGCCTTGCTGCTTTGTTGTTCTTCAGGCTGGAGAAGTGTTCCCTCCATAATTTTAGTATGCTCTGGGCATCAGTCACTAGATCACCTCTGGGGGTTCTACAAAAGTATGCTCCGGTTTTGAAGCCTTTTGTTAGTCGCCGCATCTTTTCGTAGAATTTTCGAGCATTATCCCTGTCGGCCAGCTTGTCAAGTTCTTCGTACTCGCGCATTTCGGCCTCTCTCTTTTTTGTCTGCAAATGCGTTTCGCTTCCCTCTTAAACTCTCGGTATCTATACTGTCTTTTGTGATTGCAGCTTCTCAACGTCGAATCTTCCTTGATTTGGTTGACATGGGTTTTTTGCTGCACAGAGGTTGGTGCGAATCTTGGCTGCAACAAGATAGTGGTCCGAGTCGATGTTAAGACCTCGGAGCGTACGCATGGCTAAAACACTGGAGACGTGCCTTCCGTATATCACAACATGATCGATCTGGTTGGTGGCTTTTCGATCCGGAGACAGCCAGATAGCTTGGTAAATTTTTCTACGCTGGAATCTACAGATAACCCTATTTCGGGCTCCGGAAATTATCACCGGAGTTAATGACAATACTCGGCGACGGAGTCTCCCTCCCACCACGAATTCCACACCGAATTTGCGCTCCTTAATATGACCACTGTAGTAAAGGGCACAAGAGTCTACTTGCATCAGTCCTAATCCCGTCCATGGCATTTCTTGGACGGAGGTGATGTCAGCCTTCACTCTAACGAAGACATTAACCAGCTGGGCTGCGGCACCTTCCCAATTAAGGAGCCAGACATTCAAGGTGCATGTCTTCAATTGCTAATCCTTTATTCGTTTGTCATGGTCGTCATCAAAAGGGCGGTCTCTCATCCGAGGCTGTTTAAACTTTTTCATTGGCGGCGTTTTTTACTTGGCGGGTCCCAAACCCATCGCACAACCCTCTGGAGAGGATATTTCACCTTCTCACTTTAGCTCGCCTTCAAACGGATGCTATCCAGAGGATACTTGGTCTAGAACCGGAAGTCGTGAACTGCTTGAGCCATATGTAAAAGAATCGTTTCTGGCCACTCCCAAGAGAATGGCGGTCAGAGAACTTTCCTCACTTGCGTGAAATTTTACACATGACTCCATCCTCCTGTCCTTAATTGCTGTGCCAAATATTAGCGTTATCTTTGTTTACAGCAGTTGCTTAAGTCGCTACACCACAGTAGAGCGTTGCGATTTTAATAAAATAATAATTTTAATAAAAATATCAAACAAAGAATTTGTCTCATCTTTCGTGTGCAGAATCGTTGCGAATGTAAGAAAAGGCATACGGTGATTCAAAAGCAAAAGCGTACGAGTGGTATACAGCCACTCTTTCAACTGATCTTTGACCTTTTCAACTGATGAAAATATTAAAAAAGTGAAGAACATATAAAACGCGTTCTTGCTCGACTCGTCCCTATAAAGATGAATTTTTTTCAAAAAGAGTATGATTGTAATCGAATTTAAAGTCAAAATGAATACCATCGATCAATCACCGTATTCACCAGATTTAGCTCCGTGTGATTGTTTTCTAGTTCTTCAAATTCCTACAAACACTTGATTCCGATCGTTCAGTTTATATGGCAGCTATATATTATAGTGGTCCGACAAATGAGCAGCTTTTCTGGGGCAAAGGACGTGTGCAAAATTCCAGATCGATATTTCAAAATCTTGGGAACTAATGTACATACATATCTTCAGTATAAGATAGATATTTCAATATCCGACAAAAACTTTTTCTACAATGGAATCGCGTAAGCGGTGTCTACGCCAGTAAAGAAGAAGACGACAATGGGTTTTTTTTAGCTTTTTCACATAATAGTTGGTTGAAGAATTGGTGTATGTACTTTTAGAAAAGAGGTAAAATTAGAGCAATTTAGTTTCTAATTTCAAAAATCGTATGTCTTTTAGCAATGTGGTCTCCTCCTTGAATATCCGAAAGATGGTTCGGAGTAATACGTTTACCCTTTCCAGTACTTAATTACGAAAACTAAAGTTTCAAAGTGACCAAAACTATCGAAATACGAGTACAGACATTTCGAAATGACTTACAGCGTACTAGACTGCACCAAAGAGGTATATTTTTATGTATATTATAAAACTACTGAAATATTTAATCATACAAAACCGTAAGGAATTTAATTTTACTCTTTAAATTACCAATAGATATGGTATACGGTAAAAGTAGAAATTTGGGGTGATTTGGAGTATAAATAGCTAAAATTATTAAGATAAAAAGTAGTTTTAGGAGATATGCATATGAAAAAAATTACTAACTTCAAACGGTGTCTTTATTCAAATAATTAAAAACTATAAGGTTAAGTCACCTTTTCTCTGTCTGTGGTTTTTCCATTTTTTCTGAGAGTGTGAATCCCTAACAATACAAGCTTATTTGCTCACTCTTAAATATCTAATATAACTTTTAATAGAAACAATTTTGATAGTATTTTACGTGTTTGTAATTAAATTATAAGAATTTTGTAATGCAAAAAGTATTATGTATATGTATAACAGTAATGTGTAGATTTGTTTCACAGCTTTGCCCTGTGTCATTTGCACATATGTATGTACATATGTACATTTGTAAGATTAATAGCGGGATTCTGTAACCAGTCTCTAGTCTTTATTTGAGACATTTTGAAGTAAAGTCTCAATTTGTGACTAGTTACTATTTATTCACTAAACAGTCTCTAGAGTTAGTCTCAAAATATTGCCTCAAATTCGAGACCTGATAGCTAGCCGGACACAAAACTAAAAATAACTCTTGTCTGTCATTTTGATTGTCGTTTTTTTTTATTTTGTAAGCAACTCAAACACGAAAATGTTAAAAATAAATAAATTTTACATGAACTTCGTAAATATTGTGAAACAAAGTGAACATATATTTTTATTTTTATTGATAACTAGCTGACCCCGCAGTCGTTGTCCTGCGTGAAATTATGTGTTTAGAAATGAAAAAGTTGAATTTATCATTTCACTTTTTTTCAATGCATCGCAGCTTGATAAACAACATTTTTTGGTTTCTGTTCCGGTGTACTATAGAAAAGATGATTTTCCAACTCGTGAGCAGGCCACGTACATATATCTGCCCGAGTGAAAAACCATACCATACACTATGCGACTATCCTTGTGTCTCAAATGCAATTTTTACTGGAAACTGAAGACGTTTGAACTGAAATGGCAAATCGTTAGAACTCAGAGGAATTCGTAGAATTAAGCATCCTTTGTATTCGATAGCTGCGTCACAATCAGTCAGGTTCCATTACACAGTTTCGGCGCATGAAGATTGCGAAACATAATAACGACAGATCCAATTTTGAGACGCAAATGATGCGGTGGCATACCAAGCCTGTCCAAAGAATTTGGAAATTCCACTGGATAATTCACGGCGTCGTCTTCATTGTCAAGACGATTGATCGATTTGTATGAGCGCAAGTCTCCCGGAATTTGACTTTAAATCTTCCAGTTTAAGTCAACAACATCGGTATTTTTGGCAGCTGACATTGCGCGTGCACTTAAGGAATTTTAGTTACGATAATTTGTCCAATGTCCGAATATTCGTGATGAGTTCATCTTTGGTGAATTGGTAAAGGGAAGATGGAATTGATATCAAACCACCGGAAGTATCAACCGGAATTTACCCATTTCCAATTCTTAGCGAATACGATGTAAAATGTCTTCGGCAATGTCATTTTTGTTCGTATTCCATAATTGACGCTAATTTGATGGCTGATCATCGCGAAAAGTGTGCGAACTTCATTCCAGTGATTATCATGTTCCAGCAATTGTAATTGTAATTGTATGTATAATATCAAGATATTTCCGAATAGAGCAAGTTCTCGCAAACGGTTCACTGACGAAAGTTGAGAAAAAACTCATAAATGTTAATTTTGTTGCTGGGGGTGTTTTCTCTGTCTGTTCTGTATTCTCTGTGCTGAAATATACTATTTGGTCATTCTCCAAATTAACTGCGAGACGCACAACAGTCGGAAAACGTTCATGAATCGCAAAAGTAAATATCATACAAAGCGCAGTTATTGCAGTTTACGTATCGACCGTATCGTTCAAGATCAGTAACCGCCATGTTGCTTCCTTTGGTGACGTATTTACAAACGTATTTTATCGATTACACCAAACTGCAATACGCAACATTGACATGACTTTTGAATGTGAATTAGACAACAGTGCCGAATATGGTACGATCCATATGTTGTCGACTTCGATGTGTTGTTAACTTCGATATTAACGCCTCTAAATTGAATGCTAAATGTTCTACCATTGACATCTGGTGAGCGACGCTGATACATTGGATATCCATCATTTCTAGTTTGTGTTTCCGAAAGAAAAGCACCTGGATAGTGTTTCGTACATTTATTGTCAGACATACAAACCGAAGTGGTATTGTGATGTCCGTAAGGTACATGAACCATATTGGTTTCGTATAATTCTGCTTCTATCTCTGGATCAGGAATTACCGCAGAAATGATTTCATCAATTTGATTTGGTGTAACCACCATCCACCATCCAAAGAAGAATATGTGCGTGCGGCAAACCTCTCTTTTGCCACTCAACAGAGTACATCCAGCATCTAACAGCACCACATATACGTTGCTTTAAAATAAAGTTTACAAAACATCGCAACTGTTGTTTGAAAAGTTGTCCTCTGACATCGTGACGATCGCTTGCTGATTGCCCGCGATCCATAATTTCATTCGTATGTCATCGCATCCTGGGAATACTCGGTCATGTGCCATGAGCTGTTAATATACATACATACTTATGTTGATGCCAAAACGAACGCGACCTCTTCGTGGCATCGTAACAAATTTCAATCTGTAATTGAGCACTTTGTGTGAAACACACATAACGTTTTCACGAAATAAATTTCAATATTTTTTTTTTGAATAACCGGAATAAAGAAAGCAAACGACAAATTTGACAATTGAAAAACAAAAGGAAAAAAGTTGAAAAAAAATTTTTGTATGAAAAAAGTTATTTTTTTGGAATTGTCCAACTTTCCGACTTTTCCTCACGAAAAGCATACGGTTTTTTTATTTCTAAACTTTCCTCGATCCACAGCGAACAACCTCTGAAAATTTCATCAAAATTGATTCAGCTGTTCTCGAGCATTAGCGTTACTAACAGCATTCATTCGTGTGTATGGGAAAAAGAAAAGGGCTCTTTTTAGGGGTTTTCCGGCAATTACTTGAATTTTTTTCGCCATAAAAACCATCCTTGAGCCCAAAGAACATTTAAAAAAAAAGAACTGGCAAAATTGGTCCAGGCGTTTTTGAGTTATGCGCCAGCATTTAAAATCATGTTCGTTTTTATTTCCTTTTTAAAATCGTATTTGGAAATTTATTTTCTTCATATTTTTTTTTCGGAAAATTTTCCAGAATTTTCTTAAGTATTCTCCTTGTTTGGGCGGATACCTGTCCGAATTGATGGTAATCACCGAAATCGGTCCAGGCGTTCTCCAGTTATAAGCGTAGTCTTTAACGTCACTTTCTCTTATGTATATAGATTATGTTTTTTGACTATGTTATAGAAAATTTAATATTTGTTATCGACATATTTACTTTCATTCAAGTGTAAAAACATCTCTGAATAATGAAATGTAATAGATTTTGTGAATGTCACTTAATAGCAGAATCGTCTCAAGTCTCAAAAATTGTCTCTAACTCAAAATCTCAAATTTAGAGACTGGAGACTGTATCACAGTACAGAATCGCACAGTAAAATTGGTCTATGTACATAATGTATGTACATATATAGTATAATGTATTGTTTACATTTAATGTACGAATATATAGGCACAGCCCTGTACATTTTAAGCTCAGTACTACTAAGTGAATCTTGCATTTAAATCTGAATACACAATCCTATGTATATACATGTATGTATGTACAAACGTACCCACTTATATATACTATAAGTATCTATACATATGTATGTATGTATATAGTATTTGTGGGTATGCAGTGAAAAGAGAAAGTTCTCCAAATTGTTGCACAATTTAAAATAAATAGGTTGAGCGCACTCACTTATAAACTATTTAAAGATACATATGTATGTATAGTATGTATGTTTATGTGTATACATTTGATCCAGTTGTTAATGAGGGGAATACAAAGAAGAATGCAAATGTACCGAAATGAGAGGCAAAATATGATATGCAAAGGTTGATATGTCGAATTAGACATTTACAAAGATGTTAAAAAGTAATCAAATTTGACAACACCTAAGTTAGGTTTCTTATACCTATCCAATATTATGTGCTTTTAATTACCCACTTTGATACTCTTGCAACATGTTGCTACAAATTATAATTGTTTTGTTCACCTAACGGTAGTTTGTATCATCTAAAACTAAACGACATAGATATATAAATGATCAGGATGACGAGAAGAGTTGAAATCCGCGATAGGCGAAAACATATAAAATGCCATAAGTAAGCACTAAATACTTAAGTTATAGAACTGGCTCAGGGGATCACATTAGTAAATGGCATCTGTGATCTAAAAAATTTGAAAAAATGGTCGTGGCACCACCCTCTAAAATGTTTAATGTGTCCTAAACCAATAAAGCTATTAAAACCTACTAAAAACGCGATAAACAAATAACTAAATTCTCCATAAAATTTTATAACCGAGATGGCATGAGAGGGCGTTATACGAACCTGGGTAAAATTTGATGATGTGGAAGAAATTACATCTATCGGAAGCTGCCAAAATTTGTTCCAACCAAAAGTGTTCAAGCCCTTAGGCAAAGAATATTTGGACCCATTACCTATAATTTTTACCGTAAATATCGGTCCATGTGTGAGATACATAATTGAACTTCAGTGATAATCCCTTCCTGACAATGGTTTGTCTGTGTGCCAAAAATGGGTTTAAACGGGTCAATACTTCCTTACAATACTTAAGCTCCCATATACCTTAACAAAGATTTTCGAACTTCCGAATGAATTTATACCGCACTTATCGGCCAAATGTAAGTTACCTCAATGAAAGTGAAAAAGCGTGTATTCATAACAGTGTTCCTTTGTACCTAATTGATAAAATTGGACGAAAACTTGACATTGCTCCCGATTCAATCTATTTTTCATACGCAAAGATACTATTATCAGGAAAGGATTCTTTCTGAATCTCAATTGTATATCCCATAAATTGACTGATATTTTCGGTCAAAAGTCAACTACAGATACTGGGGTCCACATATTCGGTACCTAGGGGTTTGTTTTTGATTGGATTTGGACAACTTTTAATCACAAAGTTGCGTACTTAACAGGAATTATTAGTGCAAACATTTATCCGGTTATATCAGTTGCTTCTTGATTTGTGTATTGGAAAATGAAAAATCAAATGGAATTAAAAATTCTGCTGTATGAGAAGTAGGCGTGTTATAGTAGGATTTCGTCCATTTTTGAATTTTGACATAGAAATATAAGAAGAATTCCACGTAGTAAATTTCATAGAAGTCGGTCGAACGGGTCCCGAGTTGAGTGATTTCCCCAGAAAGTGGGGGCTGCCACGCCCATCGTCCTAATTTCACACCAGCTCTAATAAAGACATGTTATTACATTTCGGGTGTAAAATTTAACGTATTTGTCGTATTTAATTACTGATTTATTGCGCTCTTAGTAGTTTTTAACAGTACCGTTTTATGGGGAGTAAGAGGCGTTACCAACCGATTTCATCCATTTCTAATCTGTTGTTAGGAGTTCTTATAATATTTGTCTTGGGCAAATTTGGTTGTTGTGAAATCATTGGTTTATGTGACATGTACCTTGAACATTTTACACGGCCGTGCCACTTTTTCAAAAATATTTGGCCACCGGTGCTTCTTGCTACTGCGATCCCCTGTACAAAATTAGAGTTTTATATTGTAATTTTATGCTTACTTACGGCACTTCGACTAATGTCGTTTTGTGGGCGTGGAAATGGTCCGATTACGCCCATCTGCGAACACGTAGTTTTTATTCACTAAGGAACGCGCAGACCAAGTTTCATAAAGGTATCTCAATTTTTGCTCAACAGCTTGCATGGACGGACGAACCGACAGACAGACAGTCACTCGGATTTTAAGTCGCCTCTTCATCCTGATCATTTATATAACCCTATATCTATCTCGATTAGATTTAGGTGATACGTAGAACCGTTAAGTAACAAAACTATTGTACTCTGTAGCAACGTATTGGCATTGTTCAGATGTTGAAAAAGCCTTTCAGTTTATTTTAATATCTACAAAGTGCGTTCCAAAGTAAACAGGACTTTTTGAATCTTTGCCATCTATATGTCGACTGGTGCGATAGAATCTGCTATCTTCATCGATTCCAAAGTAAACAGGACTTTTTGAATCTTTGCCATCTATATGTCGACTGGTGCGATAGAATCTGCTATCTTTATCGATTCTCCAGTGAGAATTTCATGACATTTCATTGATTGGAAGTGAAGTTATTGCGTTTTAAGTGTCAGGACGTTTGTGTTGTCGGTGCGAAAATGAGCTTCGAACAAAGAGCTAACATTACATTTTGTTTTAAAATTGGTAAAACTTTTACCGAAACGTTTCAGAGTGCACGAGTGGTTTCAATGTTTTCAAAGTGGTTGTGAGGACATAAATGACGATCAACATGTGGGCCAATCAAAATCCGTGATCACCGGAAATTCTATCGAACGTGAATTTATCAAAAATCAGCCGAAATCATCAATGAAATTCATGGAAATGAATTGAACATCTCCAAAACATCGATTTATCGCATTTTCACCCAACATTTGGGCTTACGAAAGGTGTGTGGACAGTTTGTTCCGCACAAATTGACTGACGACCAAAAATTGCTCAGAATCCAACATTCGAACGACATCATTGTGACCGATTATTTGACCAAAAATAAACTTTTTAACCGTTAACCACTCCCCGTATTCACCTCATATGGCACCATGCGACTTCTTCCTTTTCGGAAAAATGCATTTGCCCATAAAAGGAAAGCGTTATGCAGACGTAGAGGCCGTTCAAAGGCTTGTATCGGCATACTGGCGGCCATACCGGCCAACGAGCTAAAACACTCGTTCGACATGCTTTTGGACCGTGCAAAAAGCTGTATTGAAGCAGAAGGATACTATTTTGAATAAAATAAATTGATTTTGCCGAAAAATTCATTTGTTTGTTTTTTTCCTGTTTTCTTTGGAACGCACCTTGTAGAATGGTTATGTGTATATAGGACATGTATGTAACACAAGACACATTTTTATAACCTTAGATATCGATTATATCACATATCGATTATTACACATACTTAAACAAATCTGTTGAAAAACAATCAAAGCAATGGCTTAAGATTTTTTTCAGTTTTATCTAAATTTTTTTCTTGGCTTGAGTTATGTGGTTAAGTTTGAGTTGAAACTGTGTGGAAAACTTTTCTATATTTTCTAATAAAAATAGTGGAACTAAAATTAGAATTTGATATATAGTATGTATAAACATACTTTATACAATATTTATGAATAAATTCAAATTCATTTATATTCATAAACAAACTCGAACTGCAGTAAATTTAAAAAGCCAGTAGATGTAAACTCATTAATAATTTACTTACGCGTATTCCTCGTTTAGGTAAAACCTAGCGTACTGACATAGAAAAGCATTGTAATCGATGTTTATTAAAAAAGGAAAATGTTATGGTTAAAAATTGGTACTGAGTGTTATAAAATTATAGGATATTATTTAATAATACTATGCTTTATACTATTCTCGTCTTCTGCTATTGCATATCTCTGCAGCTCGAATTATATTCTCCAGGAGTAGATTGAAAAAGTCGCACTATAGGGAGTTGCCTTGTCTGAAACCTCATTGTGTATCAAACGGCTTGGAGGGGTCCTTCCCGTTCCTGAATGAGCTTTTGGTATTGTTCAACGTCAGCATACACATTCGTATTAGTTTTGCGGTAATACCAAATTCAGACATAGCGACATAAAGGCAGCTCCTTTTCGTGCTGTCGAAAGCAGCTTTGAAATTGATGAAGAGGTGGTGTGTGTCGTTTCTCCTTTCACGGGTCTTTTCCAAAATTTGACGCATTATGAATATCTGATCAGTTGTTGATTTTCCAGGTCTAAAGCCACACTCATAAGGTCCAATCAGTTTTTTGACGGTGAACTTTGATCTTTCACACAGTACCCTCGATGTTGAGGAGGATTATCCCGCGGAAGTTGGTGCAGATTGTGGGGTCCTTCCTTTTGTGGATCGGGCAGAGCACACTTAATTTCCAATCGTTGGGCATGCTTTCATCCGACCATATTCTTCAAACAGTTCTTCGCCGTCGTATTTGAATAGCTCGGCTGGCAATCCATCGGCTCCCGTCGCTTTTTCTTCTTCAGACGGGTAATTGCTATTAAAATTTTTTCTATTTGCAAGAGTATACTCAAAATGCATAATCATACTCGA
Organism: Bactrocera tryoni; assembly: GCF_016617805.1. Taxonomy (NCBI): domain Eukaryota; kingdom Metazoa; phylum Arthropoda; class Insecta; order Diptera; family Tephritidae; genus Bactrocera; species Bactrocera tryoni. The sequence continues at coordinate 32,004,816 of NC_052499.1, read as the reverse complement.
TTTTATGGCCGCTTAAAACCAAAAAAGATCAGGTGTTCGGTAACAGTACAGTGTTTTATAGACTCTATTGAGTGGCAAAAACGCGGGCTGCCGCATATTATTTTATTAGTCTGACTAAAAGAGAACGACGAAGAAAAAAAAACTGACGGCGTACTAAACCATACGGTCCCTTTGCATAACGGAAATAAAATATCCCAAGAAATATCCATACGCGCTCTTAAAATACGAGACGTCCCAGGAAGGCGACCTATTGTTAAAATTAATCTGAGACCAACGCGGAAAACGTATCCCTAGACAAAAGCTGGGTGGTTCAATATTCACTGGTGCTTTGCAAAGTTTTTAACGCTCACGTAAATGTGGAATTCTGCAGCGCGGTCCAGGCTATCAAATATATATGTATATTGAAATACAAAAATAAAGACAATGACTAGACCAGACCAGACCATTTTTACCGTAAGACAGGAAAGTAACGCTTCGATTGACCCAAAGGATGTGCCGATTTGTAAGTAGTAACAAACCGGGAGGGAGAATCCTTGGTTTACGTTACATGAAAAGCTGTGACCCATGGCGAGCGCGTGTGTTTTACAGAGGCAAACCTGCGAGATTGAGTTGCGATCCCGCCTTTTACTACCATCACCGCATTTTTCCGTCTGTGCCAGAAGATGAGTTTGCGACGAACATGTGAGGGGATGGTTCAAAAACGACGACTCTTCAATGTTGCCACGTTTTGTTTTGCATAATTTAGCTTAATTTTAGCTTAGCTTTTTTTGTTCAAAAGACAAATGGACGTACATATTTTTTTTTTGTGTTTTGTATTTTTAAAACTTAAGACTTAAAATTAATTATACGAATTTTTATAAAACAAAAGTTAATGTTTTGTAAACGTTTTTTGAAGTGAAACAAAATTTTTCACTAAGAAAGAATCATAATACTATTGCCCATTTTATTTACTGAGTTTTCGAACGTTTAATATTATTTGCGAGAATACTGGACTCATATTGAAAAGCTTCTGACCAGCGTTTTCTGTGCTCGTGTCATTCACTTGCATGGGCTTGTCCGCGAATTGTAATTCAATTACAATTAATGTATGGCCATATTGTCATTCGTTGTTTTATTTCACCGGTGTTTTTGTACTCCCTTTGTTATAACACATAGTCGCTGCAATTCATTCATATATGTACATATGTATGTACGTATAATTGGTCGTTGCATTGTGTTTTAAGAGCAAAGAGCGACAATTGATTAACCTCGATTCAATTTCCGTTTAAGAATGTAATGCTTTTTTGCAGAAAGCAAATCACATTAATGTCTCTTAATTTTTTAAGTGTAATTCAATTATGAATATAAATTGAGTGTTCCTCTTTACTAGATCTAGTCTAGCGAAATATATAGTATGTACTACATACGTACTGCACACAAGAAAATACAAACATTATTTTGATATTCAAGGGGAATTCACACTTAATAAGTTATATTAACTGCCCTATTCTGAGAAAACCTCACAACTGATTTGTGAAGAAAAATTTTGTGAGGTTTGTTGTGAGGTTTATTTTATGAGGTTATTCTTGCTCAAACCTCACAAGAAAAAAACACATAAAACTGACCACATGAAGAAAAACACTTTGCTATGAACCAGCTGTTTTAAAAAACAAACAAGTCAAAATAAAAAAATGGACAACCAAGAAAAGTGAGTAATTTTGCCAATATATTAAATTTGTTGCATATACATATAATAATTTCACTTATTTTCAGGATTTCAAAAAGTGAAAGAACCAGGTGCCGCAGCACTTACAATATCAGCATTAGAAAATATTATTTAAACATTAAGATATTTTTATTTGCACATACATATATGTATTAAATACATACGTATTTGCAAATAAAATCTTATCCAAATTATTTAAACATAAATATGTATATGTCCTTTTATTCATTCCTAGAAGGAAGTAAAATGTACAAAGACCGTAAGTTACATATTTATTGTAATAGACACATACTTATATTTATAGTAGATAACGCAATAACAATATTTTTGGCATCTTTGGAAATTATTGCGTAGATTTATTGTTGTACTTATAAAAACTTCATCAACCGAGTAAGTTTTTCATCAGTAAAAAAAGATACTTTCATCGGCGTTGACCTACCAGTGCTACCAATTTCTCTTTTTTCTGTCATCTACTATATATTTGAGAAATCCGATCAATAGTGCGGTAAACAAAAATAAACTAAGTATTAAGTTTTTTAGGATGCGATTTTTCCACACAAAAATATGTAAAACAATCACCACAATACGACTTCTTCTTTACTGGGGTGACACCGCTTATGAGTTTTTAGCCCGTTGTTAACTCGGCTATAATCGCGTAAGCGGTGTCTACGCCAATAAAGAATAAGAAGTGTTTTCGTCAATTCGGACGACATGATCTAGCTAGCGTAGCCACTGTCTTTTAATTCACTGAACTAAAGGACATTTTATATCCTCGCAACTTGCAAGGATCAAAGCTGGGAAAATACCTTCGGTGGCATAACTTTATATTAACCCATTAAGGACAGAACGCTTAAAATTTACGTAAAATATTGAAATACTAATTTTGAGCTGCTAAATTAAAATCCGAAAAGAAAAAATCTAAATGTTCACAGGGGGCGTGCCAGGAGCCTGTGACGTATACGTCACGTTGGTCCTCATACTTTTTTATTTTGTATTTTACATTTCACTTAAAATAAAAAGGAACATTCATATTTCGAGATAAAGTAAGGAAGAGTAAAAAAGATTAGTTAATATTTATAAAATGATAGCGTTTGAAGCATTTAGTACACAGGCCCACATTGCATTTTCCACACATCGTTATGCACACTGTATTGCAATTATGACCTTGGCAACGTCGACGTTGATTACAAGGAGCTACCTCCACAAAGTGATCGATGCCATCGTATCTTTCGTTCGCACATTCAGCTTCACTTTTCGGTCTTCGAAAACCTCCAGGTGGCTTTCTAATGCCAAGACTACCACAATAGTGTCTGGAAATTGCTCGACGAAAATCAATTTGGGTCATGCCTGAACCGCTTTTCCGATGCAGAATCCAAGCATTTTGAATTGAAACGTCTATAAGCCACGTAAATATAGACTACCACCATTTTTACCCCTAGTGGCAATTCTGTAAGCATTTACGTTCTGATCCATTCGATCTGTACCTCCCATTGAAGCATTGTACATGGCTACCGCATATGGCCGTGGGACGTCGATTTTTCGGCGTTGTTCTCATGAATATCGACAGACCTCGTACACATGATTTTTCCGTAAATCGTTGAAACTACAGTAACAACAGAGTTGCCAGTCCATTTGGTTATGTATATTTTTGCACCTTCCAGTTTTTGCTCTCTATGTGTCCACTTTGTTTCTTTTTTAGAGCCTTTTTATGAGGCAAAGGGCAAGACCTGGGAATCATAATTTCTCGCATCGTTCCAGTGCCATCGTAGCCCCGCTCTTTCAAACTGAAGTAGATAAATTTTCAATATATATGCAATGGGGTAATTGCCTTTTTTCGTCATTTAGATCATCAAGCACGGAAAACAATGGCGCATGGTTCTTTCCGTACATTTTCGGATATTCTTCTGCTATACGTGGATTAATGCCTTGGTACATCTCAAAATTTACAAGGTATCTTTGGGGCGTATTGAGACACCACATCTCCCTAATAAACTGCTTACAACCGTGTCGACCGTAATACTTTACCGTAGACTTGCTTTTTCACTGCATCAGTAATTGGACGGATTTTCCAAATTTTGTCCCCCCCGATCTTCCAAGCTGTTATCTTTGAAGTGCATATAACGAAAAATGATTTCGAACCTATTGCGTCGCATGCTTTCGCTAACCATAGAGCACAGCATATCTGAATCTTCGCACCAGTAGTCACTTTTTTTTGGTCGAGATGTATACCCAGTGACAATCATAATACCAATAAACACCTTCATCTTATATATGGTAATGTTGGGATTTTGACCTTCTACTTGAACCGAGTAAGCATTGGATTCATCATATAAAATCTGTAGGACCTCATCATCAACAAACTTTTCAAATTGCTGATGTGGAAAAAGCCCGCTACAATCTGTGTAATTTGGCTCAGGGAAAAAAGGTTTTGATCAGGAGTTTTGTTAGACGTACGCATAGTTGGTTCTTACTTCAGAATTTCTGGTGGTCTTTGAATTGAGGAAGATGGAGGTTCTGTCAATAAATTTGTTCCAATGTTTTGAAACGAATTTTGAAAAACATCTTCAATTAAATTGGCAAAGACTAAAGGAAAGTTCCTCATCTGTACAGACAGCAAATCGTGTATGTCTGCAATAACGTCTCCTTCCAATCGCAATCCCATAATAGAAGTTATCAGAAACGCGGTCATTGGTGCCCCTCAGAAAATCCAAGTAATGTGGATCCCTGGCCATGCTGGTATTACAGGCAACCACTTTGCAGACCTCGCTGCGAAAAATGTAGCCAGGACTCCTGCCTTAACATACTACGTCTCATCCAAGCAAGACATTCTTATCCTTATTAAGCACAAAAGGCATCAAAAAAACGCAAGCGAATGGAAAACATTTAAACATCACTACGCGGTCATAAACCCAGCCAGAAATCGTATAATCTACTCGTCAACAGTTCCAACTAGCGCAATGAAGACATATACTCGATTAAGGATTGGACACACTATCATAACACACGCCCACTTACTATCGGGTAAAAGCCCATCCATTTGCCCCCTTTGCGATGACACCGCTATTATCAAACACTTACTCACACTCTGTCCGATGCTTCACCCAACAGCCCACAATTCTGGCAACATTGATCTCATAAAACTACTAAGTGAACCTTCAGAAAAAAACGTGATGATTGTATATAGATTCTTAAAAACCAACGATTTGTTAAAATATATTTAAGCAACTTACATCTTTATTAACCCTTAGCAATTAGAATTTTTCACCTAGTTATAATTACAAGACGGCTGAAGGCCTCGTAGCCAGTGCTGCGTTTATGTATTTATATAATAAAACTCTTTTTGTTATATGAATTATTATAAATAAATAAAATAAATAAATTGGCAATATCGTCATCCGTGTAGTTTAGTGCATCATCTACAGGTATGTCATCGTCGTTGGTAGTACACACTAATTCACATGGCGCTTGCAACTGCTTCTTGCTTAAATTTTCGATGGTGCCGCCGCAGTCTTCTTCACCTGGATCTTCATCGGACACCTGACCTTCATCGGGCGGCTCTAGGTACACTTTATCAATATCTTCATCGTCACTCTGTAAACTCTCTAGGTAATCTAGCATTTCATCCGTATTTTCGAAGTATCTAATAATATAAACAAATCAATATATGTACTACCAGGGTATTTGGACCAACGTAACGTGTACGTCACACCAATAAAAAACTTAACCAGACACTAGTAAAACATAATAACTTGTAAGTTTTTATTTCGCACTATTTGTCTACACATATTTTTTAGTAATACTACATACATTATTTTTTTTTTAGTTGCACGCAAGTAAAAAATATATATATACTTACTTTTTGGCCTTTGCCCTTCTCGACATTTTTCTTGTTTTCGATATACACACAAAACCAAACTAACGCCAAAGTATCTATTCACAAGCAAAACTTAACTGCAACTGACGCAAACTTGATCGTACCGCTTAAGAAGAGATTATGTTGCATTTTAAATTTAATTAGCATTAGCCATTTTTTTTACGGCAAATAAAGAAGGGCTATGCTGTCGTGACGTCTACGTCACATTGGTCCTGAATGGGTTAAAAAATGTTGCGAATGAATTCAACATTCATTATTCGACAAAATCATGAATGAATTTTATCTATTTTTGCGGCTCTATTCCCGTTGTCGTTTTAAAACGAAATAAGAATGACTATTTGGCATTCCTGTCGACGTTTTCGTCATTTATAGAAAATAAATTCGTGTTTTAGTGTCAGAATTTAAAAAAATCCTGAGTGTGTCAAAGGGTTAAGAAAGGGGATAAACCATTTAATTTTAATATTTTTTGAAGGGATATTTCGAAAAACCTTAATAAAATACATAGGTGCATGCTTGGACGTAGATAATTAACATAAAATAAATAAAATTTGTAAAAATATATTTTTATACATATCTATATCTATCTAAGGGTTTTAACATTTATGTATCTTTATATTTAAGGCATGGAGGAACTTAAAATTCAAAATAAAAAGAAATGGTACACAACATATCCGAAGATAAAGCAACAGTAGGAGTAGTTATTATTATTGCCTTATTATATATACATATGTAAATTCACAAAATGGTTAAAATATTTTCTGCAAAAAACAAACAAAGGCAATACTTGTAACTTGGAGATGTGAAAATAATGCAGTTTACGTGGGGAGAGGGCGTGGTTACCATCCGATTACACCTATTGTCACGTTGTCGCAAAAGCTGTCCAAATGATTTGTGTTACGATATAGCTTGAATGGTTTGGGAGATATAAGCATTAAATCTATTAGGAGGCGGGACCACGCTCACTTTTAAAAAATTTCAAATCAAAGATTTTTGCAATTCGTTGTACCAAAAAACAGTTTTGTATCTTAATTTTCGACTTATGTAGGTATAGCAAATTATAGGTTTTCGATTTATGACGTTTGTGGGCGTGGCGGTGGTTCCATTACGACTATCTACGAACTCGTTCTTCCTTTTTTTGCCAAGGAAGAGGTGTAACAATTTGATCATTGCATTACATTGCAATATTTCAATTTTTACTCAAATCACGCTTTACACTTTACTCGCGTTACAAACGGGCGGACGCACAGACAGTCATCCGGATTTCAAATCCGCCGCGACTGTATTGTGGATTCGGTAGAGAGCGTTCATAGCTAACGAATGAGCGTCTGATCAGTTGTCTCCGAGCACTTGGAGAGTCAGGACAAACATTTTCGCGCGACGTGTTTCTGTGAGTGGAGCAAGCCCGTTAGAGGAGAGGTACGCGATTAAATTCTGTGGTAAACTCGGTAGATGTACGTGCGCTCCGAGGCCCTAACATCGACTCGGACTACTATCTTGTTGCAGCCAAGATGCAAAAAACGCACGCCAACAAACACAAGGAAGGTTCGACATCGGGAAGCTGCAATCACAACAGACAGCCGAACGATTTGCTACTCGGCTTGCACTCCTGCTCTCTGAGAGCACTCGTCAACAACTCGGTATAAGGGAACTGTGGGACGGCATCTCAAACTCCTTACGTACAGCTACAACCGAAACCATTGGTTTTCGGAAAGTACAAAAGAACAGCTGGTACGACGAAGAGTGCCGTGTCGCAGCGGAGAGAAAACAGGCTGCCTACCTCGCAACGTTACGATCGACCACAACACGTGCGGGATGGGATAGATACTGAGATTTGAAGAGGGAAGCGAGACGCATTTGCAGACAGAAAAGGAAAGAGGCCGAAATGCGTGAGTACGAAGAGCTTTACAAGCTGCTCGAAAATTCTAAGAAAAAATGCGGCGGCTTACAGAAGGTTTCAAGACCGGAGCATACTCTTGTAGAACCCCCAAAGGTAATCTAGTCACCGATGCCCAGAGTATACTTAAATTATGGAGGGAACAATCGACGACGATGGAGCCGACGTTCCATTGCTCGACCATGAAGAAGTTCGAACAGCAATTACCCCCTTGAAGAACAACAAAGCGGCGGGGGCCGATGGATTGCCGGCCGAGCTATTCAAACAAGGCAGCGAAGAACTGATAGGGAGCATGCATCAGCTTCTTTGTAAAATATGGTCGAACGAAAGCATGCCCAACGATTGGAATTTAAGTGTGCCACAATCTGCGCCAACTACCGTGGGATAACCCTCCTCAACATCGCATATAAGGTAATATCGAGCGTATTGTGTGAAAGATTAAAGCCTAACGTCAACAAACTGATTGGACGTTTTCAGTGTGGCTTTCATCTTCAATCTTGGAAAAGACCCGTGAAAAGAGAATCGACACACACCACTTCTACGTCGATTTCAAAGCTGCATTTGACGGCACGAAAAGAAGCAGCCTTTTTGCCACGATGTCTGAATTTGGTATCCCCGCAAAACTAATATGGCTGTGTAGACTGACGTTGCGCAACACCAAAAGGTCCGTCAGGATCGGGAAGGACCTTTCCGAGCCGTTCGATACCAAACGAGGTTTCAGACAAGGCGACTCCCTATCGTGCGACTTCTTTAACCTGCTTCTGGAGAAAATAGTTCGAGCTGCAGAACTAAATAGAGAAGGTACCATCTTCTGTAAGAGTGTACAGCTGCTGGCGGATGGACGAAAACACTCCAGCTCTGAAAGTATTCGACGCAGTACCCGCCGGGGGAAGCAGAGGAAAAGGAAGACCTCCACTCCGTTGGAAGGACCAAGTGGAGAAGGACCTGGTTTCACTTGGAATATCCAGTTGGCGCCACGTAGCGAAAAGAAGAAACGACTGACGCGCTGTTGTTAACTCGGCTATAATCGCGTAAGTGGTGTCTACGCAAATTAAGAAGAAGAAGCAGCTCGGTAAATCTGCGACTTAGACGTTCGATATGATTAAGCAGGCTTATCCACATAATGCTTTAGCAAGAAGAGGTGTGTTTCGGTGGCACTAGGCCTTTCTGGATGGCCGGGAAGAGGTCGTTGATGAAAACCGTGCTGGGAAACCTGTGATTTCGATAAACTTCGATAACGTGTCTCGTGTGCGCAAAGATTTGAACTCAGACCGTCGACTAAGAATTCATTTAATTGCCCAGATGTTAAATTTATCAAAAGCTGTAGTTCATGACATTATGACGGAGTACTTGAACATACGCAAGGTCTGCGCAAAGATGGCTGCCAATTGGAAGTTGCACCACAATAACGGCACGGCTCACCGCCATTCTTGTGAACAGCTATCCAACCAAGACCGGCATCCCAACGCTCTCACAGCCTCCCTACAGATCAGATGTGGCTCCCCCGAACTTTTTTTGTTTCCTTGGCTGAAAAGACCGATGAAAGGCAAGCAATTTGAGACGATAGAGGGGATCCAAGCAGCATGCACCTCAGCTCTCAAGGCTATTCCGTAGAATGCCTTCCGTGACGCCTGCAAGCAGCGTTGTATCGATGCAGAAGGAGTCTATTTTGAAAGTTTTTTTTAAATCGACTCAGTCCTATTCCTTTCCGGACAAACCCTGTAGCAGCCGTAGCTGAGAGTATACAAGAAGACCCGGCCTGAAGTATAAAACAAGATGGCATATTTTTCTTCGAGATCTTAAATTGAAAGATCCCAAATTTTAAGCCAAATTTTGTTCAATTATGAGGCCCTTTTATGCGAACAAGCTGAGTTGCCGCATTTGGAACGAAGAGCAAGCTGAAGAGATTCAAGAGATAGCAAGGGGTGATTGGATTAGAGTGAAAATTTATCCCAGGAATAATGAGTGACTTATAGAATTTTGTTTTTGTTCGTCGAGAGAGGACTTTACTTCACAATTGCCTACTTAGTCCGAAGTAGCGCCTGTTGGCAAGAGATTAGTGGTCATTGGATTAGATTGAAAATTTATCCTGCCTGAAATAAACAGTAAAATAATAATTATTACATGTTCATGAATTTTACTATAATTTCCGACAGTAGAAGTAATATCGCTTTTAATAGTTTCAAAAAAGATAATTTTTTAGAATTTTACAATAATGTATGCACGTATTTGCCTACCTATCTTCAATGATAAACTTATACGTTTATGAAATATTCTACAAATAATATATTCAAAAAGAATACATATGTATTTTGCCCAACAATTAAATAGCTATTATAATTTACATAAACTTTAATTATTTTCAGATGCTGCAGTTAATAACACCTCACCATGTGAAAATAAAATTCAAAAGGATTTGGAGCCCATCGATTGCATAGAGAAGTAAGCATATACATAAATATGTATACAACAGTTATATAAATAGGTCTTGAATGCTGAATAAGCTCAACAATACCTCATATTTAATATGATTTATTCGTATAATATCTCTTAAATTATTTTTCAACGATATATCTTTATATATAAAAATAACGTGTCACGTTGTTTGTCCTAAACTACTAAACCGATTCTAGATATACAGTGAAATAAAAAATTATAAAAATACAGTGAAAGCTCTATTAAATGCTCTATTAAGCGGACATCTCCTTTATCTATGCACATTGTTGATGTTTTTTGAGTATAATCTATAAACGGACAACTCTATTAACTGGACAGAATGGCTGATAACCAGACATTGAGAAAGAAGCCTTAAATTCGTTATTTTTTCCAATGAAATTAATTTGTATGAACATATTCAAAATTAAACCTTGGATTCTTATACCGACAAAACCTTACCTTTATTCGTAAATAAAATTTTCACTGTATTGAATAGTTTATTATATGAATCCCACAGCAAAGCGTGGCCGGATCCACTAATATGTATAAATAATGTTAGTTATATATAAGTTTTTATAAACCATAATTAAAAGAGAGCCTTAATATGGCGATTTTTTCTTATTCATAAGCCAACCATCAATTCCATTCAAATATTTATAGCAGAAACCTTTTCTATTTTTCTATTAAACTATAAATACCGAACACTAATCAATACATAATTTTTCGATTCACTCGACTTAAGCTACTTTTTCATATGAACAAAACTATCATACATATGTACATATGTAAATATTCATGAATATCGAATAAACAACGTTTTGGCCTTTCCCAATATGAAACTTGTGTTAACCGACAACAAAACATTTTTCAAACTAAACACACAGTCAGGTATTTTAATATATGAGTGAATTTATAACTGTTGTGAGTCCTCTATCAGGCACTATTACCATATTTTCACTGATTTACTCGCATATTTGTAGGTACACATATTAATGTGTAATCTTATATGCAATATTGTAATATAGTATATCGTTTGCTCAGTTTGCGAAAAAAAACTTTCGATTTTTTTTTTATCTACTCGCTACTACTTGGGTGGCGCCAAATGTTTAGCCAGCGAAAGGGTGTGAACATAATTTATTGAACGCTACGTAATGAACGGGGAGTGAAAGTGCGTTAGATGGTTATCTACCTAATCTACCTAAATAGAGTTACATTACCTTTGACATGATCATGACATGATCTGTATCAAAAGAAGCATTTTTAAATTTTCAGAACTGCTACTGTATTCAAATGGTGAATTTGTAATTTATACTTCGCATGTTTTTCGAATCAGTAAATACACGTCAAAATATTTATTAGTATTTGAGAAAGCGTGGTTTTGTGAAGCTCTAAAATTGAATTCTTCGATTTTTACTATGCCTTAATTTATTGAACAACGAATTGCACCATCTCATACTGCATTGGTTATTCGTGAACATTTTGCCACATTTTCAACTAATATCGTGGCGCAGTCGTCGCATTCACCTGATTTACCTTCGTGTAACTTCTGGCTATTCAGCAAATTCAGATGACCACTCCGAGGACACCGTTTTGACTCAATTGAGGATGTAAAGGCTGAATTGAAGAAGGCTCTGATGGCCATTACGACGGAGGATTTTTCCAAGTGCTATGATGACTGGAAAATTCGTTGGCATAAGTGTATCGCAACGTGAGAGGATTACTTTTAAGGAGATGAAATGGACAAAATTCACCTTTCAATTTGATCAAAGTAGCATACACGTGAAAAATTTGGTATTTTTTAACTTCACTTCGACAAAAAGTACATTTTTAAAAAGTTTCTTGTATTTGTGAATTTGATTTCGCTAAGAAAAAAATTGATATATATTTTTTTATTTGACTTTACATTAACCATATTCCACTTGTACTAATATATTTACCAATATTGTCCATATGTTCGAGTGAATTGCTACTTCAAAATTTTTCGAACTGAAAAAGTGCGTTATTTAAATTATCTAACGTTAGTGCTATTTAATTTGCAAAATAAAGTCAATAATTGAAGAAAACACCAACTTTAGAGTCTTACATTTGTAAGCAAGTCAACAAGTTAGTTATAAGGAAATTCAGGAAACACATTTGTATAATCTCTCAATAAATATAAGTATATATACATATATATAGTATATATACATATATATAGTATATATATATAACAGAGTAAACTTAACGGTTGTTTTTATCTACAAGTAATATTTGGTTGGAGTCATGTGTAGAAGTTCACGCAAGTGAGGAAAGTTCTCTAATCGCCATTCACTTGGGAGTGGCCAGAAACGATTCTTTTACACATGGCTCAAGCAGCTCACTACTTCCGGTCTTTGACCAAGTCTGGGTAGCCTAAGAACATCCGTTTGAAGGCGAGCTAAAGTGAGAAGGCGAAACATCCCCTGCATAGGGTTGTGCGCTGGATTTGGGTAATGCTCGAAAATTCTAAGAAAAAATGCGGCGGCTTACAGAAGGTTTCAAGACCGGAGCATACTCTTGTAGAACCCCCAAAGGTGATCTAGTCACTAATGCCCAGAGCATACTTAAATTATGGAGGGAACACTTCTCCAGCCTGCTGAATGGCAGTGAACGCACAACACCAGGAGGAGGAGAACCCGATTCCCCAATCGATGACGATGGAGCAGACGTTCCATTACCCGACCATGAAGAAGTTCGAATAGCAATTGCCCGCCTGAAGAACAACAAAGCGGCAGGGGCCGACGGATTGCCGGCCGAGCTATTCAAACACGGAGGCGAAGAACTGATAAGGAGCATGCATCAGCTTCTTTGTAAAATATGGTCGGACGAAAGCATGCCCATCGATTGGAATTTAAGTGTGCTATGCCCAATCCATAAAAAAGGAGACCCCACAATCTGCGCCAACTACCGTGGGATTAGTCTCCTCAACATCGCATATAAGGTTCTATCGAGCGTATTGTGTGAAAGATTAAAGCCCACCGTCAACAAACTGATTGGACCTTATTAGTGTGGCTTTAGACCTGGCAAATCAACAACCGACCAGATATTCACCATGCGCCAAATCTTGGAAAAGACCCGTGAAAGGAGAATCGACACACACCACCTCTTCGTCGATTTCAAAGCTGCTTTCGACAGCACAAAAAGGAGCTGCCTTTATGCCGCGATGTTTGAATTTGGTATTCCCGCAAAACTCATACGGCTGTGTAAGCTGTCGTTGAGTAACACCAAAAGCTCCGTCAGGATCGGGAAGAACCTCTCCGAGCCGTTCGATACCAAACGAGGTTTCAGACAAGGTGACTCCCTATCGTGCGACTTCTTCAACCTGCTTCTGGAGAAAATAGTTCGAGCCGCAGAACTTAATCGAGCAGGTACAATCTTTTATAAGAGTGTACAGCTGCTGGCGTATACCGATGATATTGATATCATCGGCCTCAACACCCGTGGCGTTAGTTCTGCTTTCTCCAGACTGGAGAAGGAAGCAATGCAAATGAGTCTGGCAGTGAACGAGGGCAAGACGAAATATCTCCTGTCATCAAACAAACAGTCGGCGCATTCGCGACTTGGCACTCACGTCACTGTTGACAGTCATAACTTTGAAGTTGTAGATCATTTCGTCTATCTTGGAACCAGCGTAAACACCACCAACAATGTCAGCCTAGAAATCCAACGCAGAATAAATCTTACCAACAGGTGTTACTTCGGACAAAAACCAAACCCTATAAGTCACTCATAATTCCCGTCCTGCTATATGGTGCAGAGGTTTGGACGATGACAACAACTGATGAGTCGAGGTTGCGAGTTTTCGAGAGAAAAGTTCTGCGAAAGATTTATGGTCCTTTGCGCGTTGGCCACGGCGAATATCGCATTCGATGGAACGATGAGCTATACGAGATATACGACGACATTGACATAGTTCAGCGAATTAAAAGACAGCGGCTACGCTGGCTAGGTCATGTTGTCCGGATGGACGAAAACACTCCAGCTCTGAAAGTATTCGACGCAGTACCCGCCGGGGGAAGCAGAGGAAGAGGAAGACCTCCAGTCCGTTGGAAGGACCAAGTGGAGAAGGACCTGGCTTCGCTTGGAATATCCAATTGGCGCCACGTAGCGAAAAGAAGAAACGACTGACGCGCTGTTGTTAACTCGGCTATAATCGCGTAAGCGGTGTCTACGCCAATTAAGAAGAAGAAGAATATTTGGTTAAAATTTATGATATCTTGATGAAACTTGGGCCACGGACACGCCCACAAAATGCAATTATACGAAAGCTTTTTAATGAATATACCTCACAAACCAATAAAGCTGTATAAACCGAATTTACCGAATTATTTTAAATACGATAGCATTAAATTTCACAGTGTATATAAAAAAGTAAGGTCTCACAGGACCCGATGGAAAAATTTGACAAAAACCCTATATCTCAGTAATTACTTTAACAATTTTAACCACTTTTAGTGAATTACATTATCCACAACCATGCTTACTTCCCACATATAGCAACTTTAAACTAATAGCATTTTTGGAGTATTCTGTCATACGCCTGAACATTTTTGAAATCGGAGCATAACTTTTTAAGCTCCTAGATACCAAATATGTGTACCCCTGTGCCTATTACCGGCCATAGCGGCCAAACCGTGAGATCTAGGTTCGATGCTGAAAAATTATTTGTTGGATAACAGCAAACCCTTGTATCGAAAATTGATTTAAAAAATTCCTAAAATGGACTTGTAATACAGAACGTAATGTAGTTTAATGCTAAAACTGTTTGAAATCGGTCTATAAATTTTGTCAGTTCCCATATGTTACGTTTCATAATTTTCACTGTAGCAGGCTTTAAGCAAATTTGACGACCAATATCGTAACTTCATAGAACTGTTTTGGAACATGTTCTCGATTATACTTGGGTAACGTCAAAAGTTGATGCAATAAGTCCATACCTTCCTCTGGTTGATGATTTTCTCAAGTGCCAAATGTAACAAGTTTATCGTCCTTGGTTGAAATTTCTATGCAACATCTTTTAATACAAGGTTTTGCTACACCTGAAAGTATTTTTTATTGTTTTCATTGTGTCACCTATCTGTGGTCTATGTTAAACAGCAGATAAGAAAACAATATTTTTATATTCAAAATGGCATGAACTCAGATTGGATTTATCGTAATAATTTAAGTCTACGTGCATTTAAATCTAACAGAGGCTGCAATTTAAAACCTTAAGGGCTTGATACATTATGTTTAGATATCTTTGAGCATGCTTGTCATAGAATATGCTGGGAGAATACAAAACGTACAACAAACATGTAAAATGCGATGCATTTACATTGCATTTTACGCATGCATACATAAATAAATGTATGCATTGATAAAATATTGTTTCTAACAATACATTTAGGCATTATAAATATGTGCATTTGAAAATAATTCATATGGTAAAATATACATACGAACATATGTACATATGGAGTTGTACAATTAAAAACAATCCCATGTAAATAGTTAAGTTAGATTTAGAAATTTTATGAAAAGACATCTAAAACAATGATTAAATCAGAATGAAAATATCCTCACTTGGTATATTTTCTATCCCCCACCAGCGGTAAGGTTTTTAAGAAATTATATTGAATTATTAACACTTTATAATATATTTAAAGCATATGATAATGTAAATGCATATGTCCGCTGATAAAGAAAATTGTTTTTGGGTTTTCATGAACAAAAATGCAACTTTCGGCTATTTACTTTCATTATTTATAATTTTTAATTTAGATTTCCTACGTACCTAATCTGTTCCACTGTTAAGAAATAATCTAGTCTACATTTATGCTCTCTATCAATGTTTTCTCAGTTCAGGCTACCAATGTCTGATGCTCACAGTCACCACACAATAGATCGCTCATTTCCTCTCGTGCCTTACACGAATATCTACAGACATGGGTAAATTCGAAAATAAATTCGTATATCACCCAGTTTATTTTATGTACAGACTCAAGCGCTTATATGTATATATGTATTTTAATTTAGGATGCAGCGTGTGATTTTTACTAAATATCTTTAGTTTATAAGCAACTGCCAGTTGGAATATGTGTCCGACATAGTTAATAGCAATTCTTCTAAACGTTTAATCTCTCTGTGTAAAATGTGTATATATATTTATATTGAAGTATATATAAATATGAAGCGTGAGAGTGTAAAGTCCATGATAATACGTACTCCATTCATTTGGTCAAGCAAACGGGGTTGGTTTATCATCCGACCCGTAGAGTAGTTTGTGATCTAGTGTAAAAATAATAAAAAACGTACTTATATGAATGAAAATCTCAGAGGCAATACACACAGCCTGTCACAGTGAGCTCACTTATTTTCAGTGAAGACTTTTCTTATTGAAATACATATGTATATGCGCATACGGTTATGTATTATATTTAATTAATTAATAAATACATTTTTTAATCTAACCAAATTAAGTTCAAAATATATTATCAGACAAATAAAAAGAAATATTCGTAAATTTTAACGAAATGTTATTACATATATACAACTTATCCTGCAAGAAAAGGCTTCACTGATAATAATGAGCGAATTATTAGTGAGATGGATTTGGCTACTACGGCAACAATTTTTAAGGAGTCATGTTGTTTTTAGGGGTACTTTTTGACGCTCCGCTCTCAATATATGTAGTTATTTCTTTAATAATATTCCATAAATGACATAACGATAGCGTGAAATTTCATGGAATAGTTATTTTTCTATATATTTCATTTATCGTACGTAGGGCAGAATAAACTGTAAATGACTAAATAAATTGAAATAAAGTCATATTCTTCAATTATCATAAATCTACAAATGGCGCGTCAGTAAAAATACTTTTTATTATTTAAATAGGACAAAACTTTATTCAAATAAACAAAACCGTCTTCCACTCAATCATAGATTGATCAAAATGTAATTTATCGAAATAACTCTCTGTACCGACCTAGCGACTATAATAAATTTGTTACAAAAACACACATAATTGTTGAAGGAGATGGCAAACATAAATTATGAAGCTCATAATTTTATATGTTATACTGTACCGGAGTGTTCTACCGACGACAATTTCGATGACACGCCTTATGACAGCATGTCCTCGCTAAGCTCACAAGATTCAAGAATTGAAATCAAAATATATAACGACGTTCTGCGAAGAAAAAATTTAGATCTGGAACAAAACAGGAGAACGTCGCAACGTCGTTCTTTCCTGATGATGTCTCCGTCAGAGCTTGGTTACATTGTATCCGTTGCAACTAATACACCTTCACAACGAATACGTTCTAGGTCAGATATGTTCATAAATGTGTCTTATAAACGTTTTAGGTCTACATAAAAGATTAGTTGTAAAAATAATATATGTATATTTATTTATGCAAATGATTTTTGTACTTATAGAGAAAAGGAAAACGATCGCAATCGACGAGCAGTTAGCTATGTTGGTACAAGTCGCGATGTTGGTTCGTTGCAACGTGCTCCACGTCGGATATCACTTATGAAAGATCCTCCTCCGCCTCCACCACCAAAACCGACTCAACTTGCGCCAGTAAAAAACGTCTCGCTCACCCCACCCCTGCGTAGTAATTACGAGCAGTCTGATTATAATCTTATCCAGAAACTCGACTCGAATACCGGATTAACATCGACCGCCCAATATCAATTGCCGAACTTTTATGTAAACACTAGAGGGAGTTCAGAGACCTATACAATGGTCAGTAACAGCAATAATTACTCATCGCTGCTATGTCATTCCAACTCAGCGTCCAGCCCTACTGGTGTGCGAAAGCGTGAGAAACTTCTTCATCGGTTTAGTGACGCTGCCACTTTGGGCCGTAAATTAAAGAAGAAAAAGAATACTAATAGAACGTGCCGTTCGATGACTGAAGCCATTGAGATGCTTGCCGATCCCGTCATAGAGGATGAATTCTTTGTAAGTAATAATACACATTTATGTACACTCGTAGGTAATAATACCCAGTAAGAACATTACGTGTTATTTTATTACTTGATATCATTTGTAACAGTGAGAATTTCAAAACAGTTCTTGGTCCTTTGTGGATCTGTGGAAATATTTTTGAATACTTATAACTATAAGACTTAAATAAAGTTTTAATCTTGCCCATCTTGCATCTTATAATCGAAGGAAAAAGACACGAAAGGTACGAGATAAATTAACGCAATAAATGCATTGCTTTCTTGGGGTGTCTTTGCCTAGTATGTGTGTTGTGTATGCCAGTAATTCTAATTAATAATATAAGATTGAACTATTAATATTTATTTTTTAAAAGAGAAAGAGTTATGAGATCTGAAAAACTAGCTATTTGTGCTTATTGTTTTTCAAAAGTAACAATAGGTTCTGATCCCGTCAATGAAGAACATTTCTATTATTGTTTAGAGTCACCGAATGCCTTCACTAAATTTTAAAGGATCAATATGAGTAATTTAGTTTACTTTTTGTTACATTTATAATACGCTCGCAACATGTGGCTACGAAAAATAATAATTTTGTTCACTTAATGGTTATCACACCTAAAATTAATTGAGATAGACATTTAACTCAAACACTGAAAATAGTATAAATCGGGGTACAATTGCGCTTAGTTTGCATAAATAAAATTTTAAAGTTCGAATAATTCTTTCTCTTTACAGTATATAAATAGTTCGCCGATGACGTTATACAACTTTTCTCAGAAAATAAATTTAAGTTATGTGATCTTACACCCAAAAATAAACGAAATCGGACCATAACTATGCAAGTTCAAACTAAGAATATACCAAATAGGTTCATAATCCGTTCTGGTCCTTCAGACAATGCATGTTGAATTCTTACAAAAAAAATTTTATGACAAATTTTTGCTAACACTTTAAAGTATTTCTCCGGTTTAGATCCGACCAAAAACTGGTAATTTTAAACTTTTAATTAATTTTTAATATTTAGAAAGTGAATGTATAATTATCAGATATTTTTGAAACAAGCTAAAATGCTCTTGATTCTATACTATACTACATGTACAAATTTATTGGTAGTAATAAATTGTTATAATTAAATACCCTGCAAGCCACTAGTTGGTTAATCACTGGTTAATTACCCAATACCAGATATTTTTTTAATGTTTCTAAGAGTTTGTTGAGGACGAATTGGCGAATCTAACCGAAACTTTCTTACACATAGGGTTTTTGAACGGTGTGGAATTGAAGTGTGATTATATTGAAGTTTCTGTAATCTTTACTAGATCGGTATTTTTCACTAATAGATTGTACATACAATTAACAGATATATGTCGCTAACACTCGGATCTGATACTTCTTAATTTGGTTCTTGTTTCAATTAAACTAAGTACCACATTCTGAGTTTGATGGAAAATACTATATATCTTCTTCTTTATTGGCGTAGACACCGCTTACGCGATTATAGGCGAGTTAACAACAGCGCGTCAGTCGTTTCTTCTTTTCGCTACGTGGCGCCAATTGGATATTCCAAGCGAAGCCAGGTCCTTCTCCACTTGGTCCTTCCAACGAAGTGGAGGTCTTCCTCTTCCTCTGCTTCCCCCGGCGGGTTCTGCGTTGAATACTTTCAGAGCTGGAGTGTTTTCGTCCATCCGGATAACATGACCTAGCCAGCGTAGCCGCTGTCTTTTAATTCGCTGAACTATGTCAATGTCGTCGTATATCTCGTATAGCTCATCGTTCCATAGAATGCGATATTCGCCGTGGCCAACGCGCAAAGGACCATAAATCTTTCGCAGAACTTTTCTCTCGAAAACTCGCAACGTCGACTCATCAGTTGTTGTCATCGTCCAGGCCTCTACACCATATAGCAGGACGGGAATGATGAGTAACTTATAGAGTTTGGTTTTTGTTCGTCGAGAAAGGACTTTGCTTCTCAATTGTCTACTCAGTCCGAAGTAGCACCTGTTGGCAAGAGTTTCCAGGCTGACATTGTTGGTGGTGTTTACGCTGGTTCCAAGATAGACGAAATTATCTACGACTTCAAAGTTATGACTGTCAACAGTGACGTAAGAACCAAGTCGCGAGTGCGACGACAGGAGATATTTCGTCTTGCCCTCGTACACTGCCAGACCCATTTTCTGTGCTTCCTTGTCCAGCCTGGACGAGCAGCTGTACACTCTTATAAAAGATTGTACCTGCTCGATTAAGTTCTGCAGCTCGAACTATTTTCTCCAGCAGCAGATTGAAGAAGTCGCACGATAGGGAGTCGCCTTGTCTGAAACCTCGTTTGGTATCGAACGGCTCGGAGAGGTCCTTCCCGATATACTATATACGTATGTACATAATAAGCTACTGGCATCGGAAATTGCAGAGAATAGATATTGGTGTAATGAATCACAAGCGATGTAGTATGTATTATTATCATATACTAGTGCTGATGATTTGACTATTGCTGCGCCATTGACTGCCGATTCAAAGATAAGAGACAAACCTCCCTCCATTAAATATATTGTTAATTTCGCTATTTTATTTTTATATTTTATATGCATATAAAACAATAAATTGATTAGCTCGCTATACGCCCCTGTTTTTTTGACATTTGTTTTCATAGAAAATTTTATTCTGCAATAGAACTTTTTTCACGTATCATGAGGTATATCGTGGAGTGTATAAACAAATTTTGTCGGAATTTTTTGATGACATACAGTTATGTGAAAAATAATAAGGACAGGGATGCAAAACCCAAAACTTCAAAATATTCCTAGTATGCCATGAAAAATGCCGCCAGTTAACGGTATATTTTTTTCACTCATTATTTACATAAACAAATTCCGTTAGACAAACGCAAAGTATTTGCACACATTTTGGATCTAGGCATTCTGTGTTTAACATATTCAGTATTGTCGTTTTAAGACAATGTCGAATTTTCTTTTATTAAAACGTGTTTATTTGCAGAGATAAGGTAAGAATAATATTTTCAGTTTTAATATCAATCATTTAGAACCAGATTTTTTTCTTTATTGAATAGATATGGGGAAGGGTAAGCACTGCGATCCGAAATCTCGAGAACATATTAAAAACTTGGTGAAACAGGGGAATTCGTACAGAAAAGTTGCGAATTTACTTAATATTTCAAAAACAATGGTTAAAAAAGCAGTTAAGTGGATTCCCAAGATTGAAACACGCGACAGGAAGCCTAAAATAACTCTGTCCACCAAAAAAAGGATAATTCACTGTGTTAAAAAGAATCCATTTATCTCATCCAAACAAATTAAATGTGATTTGAATATTGATGTTGACCCGTCAACTATCCGCAAAGTGCTCATTAAGGAAAATCTCAAGTCCCGAAGTCCTAAAAAAATGCCTATGTTATCGAAAAAGAATGTGCAACAAAGACTAAAGTTTGCTGAAGAACATGTGCTTTGGTCTAAGGAGAAATGGCGTAATATTCTTTGGTCTGACGAAACAAAAATAAATTTGTTTAATTCTGATCGAGGTATTCATCATGTTAGAAGACCACCAAACGCAGCTTACTATCCTAAATATACCATAAAAACCGTTAAACATGGTGGCGGAAACATTATGGTCTGGGGATCGTTTTCATACAACGGTGTGGGGCCGCTCCATCGCATACAGGGTATTATGAAGGCAACCGATTATGTAGAAATTCTTCAAGAATGTATGCTACAGTACGCTGAAGATAATATGCCCCTTAGGTGGATATTTCAGCAAGATAATGACCCCAAACACACAGCTAAGTGTACAAAAGAGTGGTTTAGGGTCAATAACATTGAAGTAATGGAGTGGCCTCCGCAGTCCCCGGATCTAAATCCAATAGAAAATTTGTGGAATACAATGAAAGCGTCAATAAGAGGAAAGTGCCCAAGTAACAGTGACGAGCTTTGGCAACTTATTCAGGATTCCTGGAAAGCAATCCCGGTTTCCGTCTGCCGTAATCTAGTTGATTCCATGCCGAGGCGTTGTCGATCAGTTTTAAACAACAAAGGATTTTCAATAAAATATTAAACAATTTAGAAATGTATTTAAACAGAATTGAATGAAAACTATTTCCTTTTTCTTATTTAATATTGTTGTTTTTTTAGTTAAACTAGAAGGGTCCTTATTTTTTTTCACATGATAATATCTCAGATTATAAGAAAAATGAAAGTAAAATAAAATAATTTCCCATATCTGTTTAAAACTATACAAAAACCCTTTTTCCGATTTGTTTACAATAATTTAGCTTGGTTCACTGCTTTTAATTCCCTCCCATTTTTGGATCCACATAAACTTTATTCACCGCAGGCCACTGTCCTTATTATTTTTCACATAATGTATATCGGAGAAATGGCTGGGTGAATGAGATGCGTTTTCACTGGCGGACACGATTTCTCATGTTTTGATCATCTGAAACACAAACACCCAATTTATTTTTAAAAAGTACGTGAATCGTTATCGTCCTTATTAGTATCATTAAAAAATTTTGATAATTAACAAAAGTAATTAACTTTTTTTTTAATTTTTTTTATTTTTTTTTTTACAAAAAATTTGTCATAACATTATCAATAAATTATAAAAATATAGGGACGATAGCCAGGAGTTTTGTGAACATTAAAAAAAAATTAAGCAAATCGGTTGAGTAGTTCGACCGGAATCATGTCCGCCAGTTTAAAAAAGTGTGTTTTGAGAAAAACGCGTTTAAAGTTTGAGTTGTGCACTACGAGCGCTCCGAACGTCGTGAGGTATTATTATTCGACACTTTCCAATGGTAAAGTGGGTTTCTACATTAATTCTAAGGGTATAAGGGGACAGAAAATGGATAAAAAAAATGTTTAATTACCCTACTGACCACTTAAATTTTGTATTCAAATACATAGGCTATGTTCGTAAATGCATCATGACTTTCAGCATAAGCAACAGTAGCAACACTGCAAGTTTGACGTTTGATACTTCTTATACAATTTTTGACAATTTGCAGATACATTTGTTTGCATTTTTGAACGCGTATAATACTAAAATGGAAATTTTGCTGAATCTAACACTAGACGAAATTTTTGAACAAAGAAATGATAGATTTTCTTTAAATTTAAGAAAAAGAAGGGTATTGAAGTCAAAAAAAAATTTATAGGTACAAATGTTTGTCTTTTAAAAGACAAAGTATTTATAGAACAAACTTTCGGGATTTTTAAGAAACTGTGCAATCTTACACAATTTTATCATAAATAAGGGAGGTTATTCTGAACATATTAACGATGCAATAACACATGCCGATATGGAAACCAACAATGAAATCGAAGGAATTCAAGATGCCCCCGTTGATTCAGATGATATCAATGGAATCGATAAAAGAAACTATTTTACCACTATGTTTTCATCATAAAAAATTTACTTTACCTCACCTTCCTTTATTTGAATAATTTTTTTATTACTTTTTCTGATGAACTTCATTTTAATTTTTATTATTTTCATTTACATTTTTAACTTCGGTCACAACTTTCTTCCACAATACATTTGTTTTCCTTCTACCCGATTTAAACTCGTCCTCCATATTCTACCGTACTCTCAGCAATAACTGTGGCTCCGCATTACTGAGATTTTCACTAAAAATTTAAAAATAATAATTTATACAATTACTATTAACATAATTTAACTAAATTTCAATACAAAAATTAAAATAAAACAGTTTTGCACTTACTTTTCGTCAGACATCGTAGTTAAATGCAGTAAACAATTTTTTGATAGAAATTATGAGTGACAACTGATAGAAGTATTGTATTTTTGAACGCTTGATTATTGCAGTGCTGCAATATTGGCATTTCTGAACGTTCTGTTTGTTATGCAATCGTCATGATGCGCGTCATGATGCATTTACGAACATAGCCATAATCTAGAATTATTGGCCGCGGTAAAAGTCCAGCGACATAAAATACTTTGGATTGTAATTTTCATAGTAAATACAGCTGTTGACAGCTAATTAGCAACGCTGGTGCTTATAAGTATAATGATAAAATATTTTGAAATACCGTTATTTACATTCCTAAAAGCCTTGCATTGTTTGTGTTACTCTACTCTATTAGCTACTAAATTCGGTAAGTTTTGTTGTTGTTCTGTTAATTTTTTCCCATATAGTAAATATGTTACGATATAGAAGGTGAATTAAGTGCGGCAGCTAATTAGAAACAGTTGTTCAAAGAATTAAAATTCCTCAAGGTGTTAATTTTTATTAATAACATTATTGATTGCTGGTAAGGGTGTGTTTCAAAATTGTGGCTTAAAATAAATTAAAATGTATTATTCAAGTTTTTCAATGAGGAACACCTACCCTTCGCAGCTACATTTTTGATCTTCGTCGGTCTGGAAAGATGTACAAAGAAATTTCGAATAAGGCCAAATGCTCAAAAAATATTGTTTTGAATTACCACAGTCTCCCGACGAGACACAAAAAAAGAATTCTACTGACTCCATAAGATTGATGGAATTTCAAACAAGGGGAAATACATCGACATCCTAAAAAATGTCATGTTGACATGAGCTGAGGGAAATTTGCCTCTTATATGGAAATTCCAACATGATAACGATCCAAAGCATACGGCGAACACACAAAAGTTTTTTGATGAATATCCATCAATGTTTTGGAGTTGCCATCGTTAGTACCAAAAATATCCCAAATGTTAATGCTCTTTTTGATAATATGAAGACGACATGGCAAACAACACCATCGGTATGCTGTCAAAGTCTAATAACGTCAATTCTCAGTGGATATGAAGTCATAAGTATAAGTGTTAAGCAATAAAATATTTATTTATTTTATTAATTTATAATAATTCATATAACAAAAAGAGTTTTATTATATAAATACATAAACGCAGCACTGGCTACGAGGCCTTCAGCCGTCTTGTAATTAGCAACAAAATACTAACTGAATGTAAGCAAATTTTTGTCATATCATTTTTTTTGCTTATAAAATATTTTCGTTTCGAATTAGTTGTCGCACTCAAATCGTTGTTTCCACATTTTTTAGTTCAAATTTTCATAACAAAAACGAATTTTAAACAAAATGTTTACTATTAGAGTTTAAGTTTAACATAGATTTCAATAAAATAAGTGAAAATATAGTATAAATATTATATATATTCTAATTAGTTGTCAACAGCTGTTATACGCAACTTTTTTAAATTGATTTTGAAAATGAACCAATTCAAACCTCTGTCATCCCAAAAATGTAATAAAAAAACTGTAATTAACTTCATCCTCTTATATGGTATAATGGCATTGCTTAGAAATAGCTCTTTAATTGGTAACTAGGAATGTACACTACTCATACAAAAGCCTTTGTTTCCGTCTAATTGAATAGCTTTTTCATATTATGACTTAACTGGCCGGTTTTCAATTTTTTTTATAAGGCATGGTTTTTGGGTAAAGATAAATAAATTATTCAGTATTAGTGTAATAAAACCGAACAGAGAATGAATATTTATCACACACAAAAATATAAACATAAAATGTTGACTGAACTGATACTTGTCCACCGAAAGCAGATGTACATATGTTCTTTGCTAAATTTTTCTGTCAATCTTGGTATACGCCCCGGAATCCAAATAGCTTTGACTGCTTATCAATTCCACTGGAAAATGCAGCAACTCTTGATTGTGACTATGTTTTTATTCTCTTTAAAATTTCGTTATTTCCTTCGAGCCTATTTGAGTAGAATTCGTTTTAGTTTCAATTCGTGGTTGACCGTTGAAAGAAGTGTGCTCGAAAGCTTTAAACGGAAACGCGGGTATTTTGTATAAAGGTCTTTGTTCTGAAAAATTAAAAAAGCTCAACGGCTTTGGTGGCGTTCTGGTTATAATAAATATTTTTAAATTAAACTTTAAAATCAAGTAAAACTAATTTAGCTTTCCAATTCATTGCTGTCAACAATTATTATTACATATTTTAATAATTCACATATATGTATCTATTTGGATTTGCAATTTTCTACTGATAACACTATTAATACATTCATTTAAATATTTTTAGGAGTTAGTGCATACATACATA
Organism: Bactrocera tryoni; assembly: GCF_016617805.1. Lineage (NCBI taxonomy): Eukaryota > Metazoa > Arthropoda > Insecta > Diptera > Tephritidae > Bactrocera > Bactrocera tryoni. The sequence continues at coordinate 31,978,872 of NC_052499.1, read as the reverse complement.
TGTACATTAATATGTGTGTATCCAAATGATATTATTGAAACTACTTTAAAAATTTACTTAACGTCATCCGATTACCACATAAATATGTATATATACGCATTTGTATATCAGTACTTGTATATGTTTATATTTGCTATCCAGTTACGATGGCACGACTTTTGGTATTCAGGTCAATAAAAGAATTAAAATGTAATCGGAAAACTAAATCTAACAAGTCACAAAAAATCGAGAAAAATGACTGGTTCATCATTAACAAATTAAAAGCGCTTACGAAGGGCGTTTTTTAAAGTGTGTCATTTTAGTGACGACTTGGAAAACACTCAATCTAACTGCATAAAAGTCAAAAGACAGACATACAGATGCACACGTTATTTAGAAAAACTTTAGAGACATAAAAAGGCATACAAAACTGAGGTGGCAAAGCAGAGAATGGCATAGCACCCTCCCGTGTGAGTGTTGAAGGAAAGCAACCAAATAAGCTAATTGGCTTATTACTGTGCTTTTTACGTGAGTCGCGTAGGGTAAAATCAAAGAGCCGTAACAAAAATACGAAATTACGAAAATAATATCAGTCATTCGTTTTCAAGTATTCGCGAGTGAAAGTGGTAAGAAAATGTAGCTGCGACAAAATTTTCAAAACATTTCATTCAAACCGTTAGAAATACCTAAGTGCAATTATACCGATATATGGATTTACATCTGCTGTGCTAATGTGTGTATGCATTCAGAAGAAGCCAAAATGTTGCCTACTTTTAGGATGACACAATTTTCTATAATATATCGAACGAACTGCGATCCACAAACGGTACAATGAAACTTCTACAATATAAATCACGGCCTAACAGTTTCAAAGCTAAACAGCGCAGAACTGTGATGCCTCCACAGTCTGCAACGGGCCGACGCAGTAGTGGCAATCGCGCTGGCCTTAACACGATCAATACACAAGCCCGCTATATACGCGCCGGATACACACCCACCGCTTTCATACGTAACGGCATTATAGGTGGCGGGGAAGGTCCAGGTGCTAACGGTCTTTACCAAATTGACGATCGCATTTACACCACAACGAAAATGTTTTTGCGCGATGCCTATATGTACCCTCGCCAAGCGGGACAAGCAATGGATCCCCGTTATCCATATGAACTTCATGAGTTTCCCGAGGAAACTGGTGCCGTTGGTCTACAGTTAGTAACCACGCCTAAAGTGCATATATCAGGCGAATACTTGGCTAGTAGCAGCTCAGCTGCATCAGTGGATAAACATAAGAATGAAAACCACAATAATTCCTCTTTAAGTCGTCGTAATGTTCGAAAAGCGGCCGCAGAAATAAGTTTGGCAAACGAAATGTATTTAATACAGAAGCAGCGTTTAAATGGTGACAGTAGTCGCTCGCGGGCTAGTAGTCTGACTCGTAGTCTTGGCAATAAGGAAGGCAAAGATAAAACTTACATTCACAATGAACTTTCGGAAAAATTTGAAACACATGATGCATCTGGACGGGGTTCCCCATACTCCACTATGTCCAATCGACGTAGGAAAAAGGTAGGCAGACCAAGATTTACGCGATTTTTTTTCATACCAAAATTAAACAACAAGAGTATTTTACTTGACCACGAATCTTTAAATATATTTATGTTAAGTGCACAACTTTCTTTATGAGATATAAAACTATAACAAATTTTGTTTGAAGTTTACAATTTTGAAATCATACACTTGTAAGCGTTAGAATATATAATTTTTAGATCAATTTATTAATTATGTTGTTTAAAGACTCTAAACTCTTCTTTGAAAAAGTCTTTATTTATATAGGATGCAGATTAGGGTGCTTCATATTAAGGCGACTCTTTTTTTCTGTGAACTATACCATGACATGGTACTTAAAACTTTTTACTCTGTGGAATATATATTTTTATTTTGTATAAAGTATCAGACTTTCATGTAGCAGAGAGGAAAAGAAATTATCGCCTAAAAATTAAGATTTTTAATACATTTAATTATTTGCAATGTTTCTAAAGTACTCTATATAGCAAGAGATAAGCTGACAAACATAAGAAACTCAAAGGTTTGTTACGCAAGGGATACACTTGGTTTAGAACATCTACTGTTTTATCTTTTAACAACAAATATTATACCCAAAAATTGATTTTAATTTAAGTTGTTATATTGTACGAGATAAGTGCGGTAAAATTAACTGTAAGGATGGCAATTAATTGTATAAGCGGAGTCTATTTGCTTGGCTTGAGAGTGAGAGTATTAATTATATGTAATTGTAATACTTTTTAAAAACCTAATTTTTATTTAATTTAGCGTAAACTTTGCGTGAATGCCATTCCCCATGGATTTGTGAATACAGATTTGTGTTTTTCTTATTGTGAACTTTCTCTACTCGTAAAGGAACGCGAATCCATGAAATTTGTTCACTACAAAATCTGTAGTTGGTAACAATTATCAATAAAATAAATACGTGGATGTGATTTATTTAATCGAAGTTTATGATAATGCTGATTACAAAAATGTTCTTTATTTGACTGACATTTTTTTAAAGTGGGCGTAGCCCCGCCTTCAAAATTATTTAATGTACACATCTACTAAACCGCTGAGTCTAACTCAACTAAACTTTCTGTGAAGAAATCTTTTTGATAGTTCTTCATACGCCATGAAAATGGGTAATATAAGGTAATAACCACGTCCCCTTCCGATAAAACGGTTATGTTGAAAATACTGTAAGTGCGATTGTCCACTGAATAAATCTGCCTTAAGTAGTAAACTTCGCAACTAAGATCGTGGATCTGAACAGGTGTAGCAATTGGACAATGAGCATGGCACCATCCACCTTTAGCTAAAATGCTATATCTGAAGAACTTCCGAACCAATTTGATCAAAATTTGCTTTGTGAGATTATTTTGCCATTCCTATTATACAGTGTGAAAATGGGCGAGATCGGACAACAATCACGCCTACTTTCCATATAACACAATTTTATATTCTATCTGATTTTATCATTGCCAGCATACAAATCAAACATCTATGAATTTATCGGGATTAAATTTTGCACAAGTGCCCTTTAGATATTTAATCTTTTGGCCAAAATTAGTTGAAATTTGAAACTTTCAAAGAACCCAGATAACAAATATTTAGGCCACCAATGCCTTTGGCTGATTTCTTAAAGCCTGGTGGCGTCATCTATATGTCAACTAGTGCGTTAGAATCTGCTATCTCTATTGATTGTCCAGTGAGAATTTCATGACATTTCATTGATTGGAAGTGAAGTTATTGCGTTTTAAGTGTCAGTGTGTTTGTGTTATCGGTGCGAAAAGGAGCTTCGAACAAAGAGCCAACATTAATTTTTGTTTTTAAAAGTGGTTTCAACGTTTTCAAAGTGATCGTGAGGGCCAATCAAAATCCGTGATCACTGGAAATTCACGTACGACGGAATTCATCAAATATCAGCCGAAATCATCATTGAAATTCATGGAAATGGAATTGAACATCTCCAAAACATCGATTTATCGCATTTTGACCCAACATTTGGACGTAGAGGCCATTCAAAGGCTTGCATCGGCATAATGGCGGCCATACCGGCCAACGAGCTAAAACACTCGTTCGACATGCTTTTGGACCGTGCAAAAAGCTGTATTGAAGCAGAAGGAGACTATTTTGAATAAAATAAATTGATTTTGCCGAAAAAATTATTTGTTCTGTTTTTTTTTGAGTCCTGTTTCTTTTGGAACGCACCTTGTATGTATATACAATTAACATACCACATTCTTATTAAATGCTCTTACGGTTTCATTAAGGTACCTCACATACCGTTACCAATCTATTTTGAATAAAGTCAGCTGAGTAATTCTTATTTTAGTTATATAGGGGTCAGGTCAGGTTTTCGCCTAGTTTCAAGCATAAAGATACACTGTTATGAATAACATACGTCCTCTCATTTTCATTGAAATAACAGACATATTGGCTGTTGACAATGCGTAAAAAAATATAACGTATAATCCTTCTCCACAACACTCATAGGTTTCCTCCAAAACTTTTCTGGAGGTGAAAAATATATTCACATTTTTGTGAATTGTAGGTAAAAAAAACGATTTTGCCGGAAATAATTGTAATGCATTTTATCATATTATTTTGTTTTACGAAAAAGCACAAAGAATTTCTTCATTTAGAAGTTAGGTCAGATATATATTTTTTGCTGATAGTATATTTTCTATTGTAGTTCAACGTTTATTTTGAATAATGCAAAAACTAATCAGGTCTTTATTAAGCTGCCCGAGTTCTTGACACGAAACAAAAAGCCGGAAATATTTTTCCAGTTCGACATGTTTTTACAACCGTACTTTTTAAATAAAATTTTCATACATTATGTCAAAATTTCACATGAAATATAGAGCACTTTTGTCACTGTGTACTATTTGCCGTTGCTTTATTCAGTAGCAATTTTGCAGTTTTGTAGCCGAACTCAGTCTTAGCCAGTCGATTCGAATTCGAAGTAAATTATTCAGAGGAAGCAATGGCTTAAGCGTTCTCCATACGAACCTTTTTGGTTTTCGTCACTTGTGCTCGCCAACTTCGCTGGAATGTGTCTGAGAGCAAATCGAGTCGCAGGTAGTTTAACATTTCGGTTGAGTGTGTTCGCGTCTGTAGCACTTGAGCAACTTTAATTCATTATTCAGGCGCTTGCATGAGACCATTTGTAGCTTCAAAAGCATGTGAGATTTCATCGCGAACGGTTGTAATCAGCGGACAAATTGTAAAGCACCGTCGAAAAATGTAAGGTGTGGTGCGAAGCGGGTTGCATTGCAGTGGAATAGTATCTACCTGTATTGTAACATTGGGATCTGTACTTTTTACTTAATATTGCTGTGTTCATGCCTTTTGATTGGCATCCATGCACGTTAACGTGGTACCACTATTGGCAGAGAGTTTTTATTTCAACGAGGATAGTGTGATTGAAATGCTTTTGCACAAAAGAAATTAATGATTTGTAACTTATTTAAATGATTAGTAGAAGAAAAGTGAATGTGAAATCTGCTTACGATACAACAAATTTAAAAAACCAAAAATTATTTAAAATCTTTGCAAAACGTTTATAGAAATAAAAATCAAGTTTTGGAGAGTTATTGTGCATCAATACATAGTGATTAAGTGAAATTGCTCGAATAGTTATGTATATACGTACATATTTCATATGCATAAATTTTATATATATGCTTGATAAATATTGCAAAACCAGTGGCTCCTGTCCTCTACCTAAATGTGAAAATACCTGTTTACACTTTTGCTGCATAATAAAGGAAACCTTTGCTAACCTGTTATTCGCGTGTTTTTGTCATGCTCTCCAATACTAAACTAAAACTCACACATACAGAAAAGCTGAATCATTTACTCTATAATATGAGTTATTGTAAATTTTGTAACAAAGAAAAGAAAGTCAGTGCCCAATTCCGGCGGAATCTAAATCAGTGTACTTTAAATATTCACTATGTTGCAATTGCAGATAAATTACTAATAATTGCTATCTTGTTTCAAAAGAGTTGTTGGTGCTAATCATCGTGATTAATAAATATAATGAATAGTGCTATCGGTTCCTCTGGGACCAATCAGCTAGCTTTGCCAAACAATAATTTTCGGCTTGACTCTCAACAGGTAACATATCATACATTTAAAATAATGAAATTATGTGGGCTACGAAAATCAGAAAAGTTCTTGTCGCATGTTTTTAAAGGGGTTAATGTAGCTAGATACTAAAGACTAAAGAAACGAACTTGAATTGTTTAATAAAAATATTTACTTTTAGATCTTAAAATCATCATTCTCATTTATTTATTCCACACGATTTTAAAAGTGAGAAGGCAATGAAGAACAATTCGATTTTTTTCTCGATCTGTGTTTCGTTCAACAATATTCATTTATTAAAGGCATCTCGTTTGGCAACATGGCTAAACTGGTTTATTTTCAAGCAACTACGTTGAGTGCGCCGGGACGAGTTCATAGCGTCGTTTGGCGCACCGTCATTGACTCCAGCAGTATTTGATTGAGATTTTTATTTGATTTGATTATGCTTGTTAAAAGAACAAACGCTCTCGTGCCTGATCACCCAGTCGAAAGCGAATTTAATCTGGTTATGACAAGATAGAATGTTGCGTTCTTATTGCCGTTTCGTATGCGAGCAACGTTTTGTTAAATATAGTGATTTTGCCATTAAACGAACATTGCAAAATATCGCGAGAAAATGGGTTAGTGTCTTAATGGAGAATTGTATTTAGTTTCTTTCTAGTCAACTTATTGTTATTCAAGTACTAAAGTTTTAATTTTTTGTTAAGTAATGCTGACAAATTATCAAGTTTCAAGAGAAACGAAAAAACAATTGATTTTAATATCATAACTTTATGTAATCGAGACAGGTGTCTATTTATATACTCTGCTATATCATATGATTTCACTAAGTTTTCTACAAGTGCAGGTCTACGTTGATACTTTCGCGGGTACTTATAACTCTTTTGCCCGGTTGAACTCTCTTGTAGAAATGTTAATGATAGCAAAAACAGTTTATAACACCAATATTCAATTTGTATTTGTATTGTATTTACCAATTGCGAAGTATGCGATAAATGCCACAAGTTTGTGACATTAAATGAGTACCACTAGTATTATTATTCAAATTGGAAAAGTTGACTTTTAAGTAAGATTGTAATGGTAAATACGTTACTCACTCAAAGCTTAACAAATTTGTAAATGACATTTTGAATATATTGCGAAAAAAATAAATTCTATTTGATATTTTTGTATTTTTTTGCCAATATTGCATTATATCGAAGCTTCACTATGTTATTTGAATAATAAAATACACTCATAGAATAAGATATACGCTTTATTGAGCGTAATCCTGTGAGTGACATAACCATAAGTGCGTTTAAACTAACACTTATTTTATATGCTCTAGGGTGGTCGTATGTTTTCAAAAATACACTTAAGCACTCCCATTTAGCTCGATGTTTATCTTCCGAGCTCGCTTTCATTCAGTGTATGTGTGTGCATGTTTATATTGTGACCAGTATGAATGCACTCATATGCACTTAGTAGCGTTGACGTCTGACGAATAGCCTCAAGTGTTGCGCAAAAATTCATGCTTTTGATGTTTTGACCGTTTGACGTTTCAACCTACTTTTACTTTGCTGTTTTCAAACGCTTTAGCTTCTACTGAGAAACAAGAAGAGATGAAAATTTCTTGCATGATTTTAAAATCTACCGGGTACGAGTTTTTCAAAAGGTCTCAAATTTGATTCCAGCTTATTAATATACTATGTATATGTATCTAACCATTCTGACATGCGAGTCCAGCTCATTAAAATTGTATATTGGGTTCAACGGAAGAATAATGTATTTAATAACTAAAGATACAATACAAAATATTGTTTATGTAAAATATTTTTTTATTGGTGGGTTCCTATTGACATTATGAATAATATAGTGAATAAAAGAGGACGAGTAAATTAAAGGGAGTTATTTTTAAAATTTTAATTAACAATCATAAATAGAATATACTTGCAAGAAATGCAACAAATACATGCGTATGTACGTAGATGTGTGTACATGCTATGTGCATATACATATGTATGTAAATATGTGTGTTAGTTTAACCTCCATTTAGAAAAACGAGCACTGCTTATAAAATTTTTTAAGTAAAATCAATACATTTTTTTATATTTGCGTATCTATAAACATGCATCTACCTACATATGTACATATGTACTTGTATTTTAAAAAACTGGAAAAAATAAAAAATATTATTCGTTGCACATACACACTTGCACAAGGTATCTAACCCAAGCTTATTTCGCTGAAGAATGTGGAATGACTACTTCGCAGGCCCTCATTGTACCCTAATGTCAATGTATATGTACATATGTGTGCTCATACTAATATAGGCAAATGCACATAAAATCCAATATCCAACACTGGTATTGTACAATTGTCGGTAGGTATTTACATATAAGCACAAGCATTCGCATATACACATAGTATGTATGTACATATGTATGTAACGTCTGACGATTTGTAGGAATGATGTCGAAGATACATGTGTAAGCATGAAACGGGATCGTTTCAGAATCATTTTGTTTGTTGGTTTTTATTCACATTTTTGTTTACATTTCATTCTACGGAATTACGTACATGTGTACTTGTATGTGGGTACTGTTTCCTCAACATTATTTTTCTATATTCCTTTTTCGAGTGCATTCGCTTGGATTTGTACGAATACTTGTACAATAAGCACGCACACACAAGCATGCGTTTGTAAATGCACACAAATATACACACACATACAAATAATTTGTTCTCTTTATTTTTGCCTCTGAAGTCAGACGATTCGCCGAGCCACGTTTTGTGGGCTCAATCCACACACCATGCAAGCGAGTCGTCTAGTTTCGTATCGTGTTTCAATGCGTGAGCATAAGTTTGTATTTTTGCTGGGCGGCTTTTTTGCGCGTATATTTCCCAAAAACGCAGTCTTCTTCGCCGAATAGCAACTTTATCATAAAAAAATTGCAAAATAAACAAAAATAGTTAATTAACACACTAGAGTGTTTAAAAGTGAATAATAATATATTAATTTATATTTAATTTCTTATGTTATATATGAAGATAGTTTTGTCGGTCAAACAGGCATGTGCCTTGTCATCAAAAATGTAAAGACTTTTGAGAATAAATCCTTGTGAATATCCAATTTGTTGGTGTGATTTTGGGCCCAAATTTTGAGAGCATTTATGAATTATGAACATCTTATACTAAATCTAATATTGGTCTTCGCCGCCTTTTCATCTGTGACCATTCGCATTCCATGAAAATGAAATTCCCAGACTATATCCCGAATAATATAGTGGAAAGCAGAAGTACCTCTTTATTGAGTCTGGTAAATATGTTTTCCGTTGACAGAGCATCTAAAATGAAATTTTTATTGAAAATAATAATAATATCAATTGGCAATCTGTATAAATTATAAAATTTAAATAGTGAGATTGTTGTGAGACGATATCATATTAACTTTCGTACTTATTATGATAATTTTAGAAAACTTTATTTATCTATTTCAGTTGGTTTACAATAAGATAAACTTACCAATTCGCTGTTATAGTTTGTTTGTTTACATAACATGACCAATACCAGTGTTGCCACATATTGTGTTTTGAAACAATAACCAAAAAACGATCTGTTTAACAAATACGGTATAGGGACAATGGTTCTTGTTTCTGCACTGGCGGTCTTCGGTCGCGCTGCAAAAATAATAACACCGATCGGTCCAATACAGCGGTGTTCATAGTTCTTTTGTGTTGAACTACTTTCTGCACTAGCGACCTTCGGCCGGGCTTCCAAAAAAATAACCCTGGTCGGTCCAATAACGGATTAGAAAAATCCAACGGAAAATTTTCTTGGAATATGTATATCACATTTAATTCCCAAATAGTAAGAAAGCTAAAAATATGGGAGTTTCCATTGGAAATATGAAACGGGTATTTAGTAAGTATTTTATAATAATATTTTTCTCTATTTTTTTTTAATAATATACAATCCACATGTATGAAACAAGAGTTCATTTTGAACCATGTAGTTTATATACATATCTAAAGATGAAACAGAAAAATTTTTGATTATTTTTTGAAGACACAGAGTATGGCAGCACAGCACAGGTTTCAGAGTATATTTATTTTCTTAAAAAATTCATAATAAGTGTAAATTTTGGATATATTTCAATGTGTACAATGTAATTAAAATATATTAATTTAAAAAATGTGTGAAAAGTGCGTTAAACACTGTTTTTTTTTTAAGTGGGTGAGGCCTCGCCCTCTAACAAGTTTAATGTACATATCTCCTAAGCCACTTAAGCAACAACAAACCAAATTTGTTAAGGACAATCAAACCATATAACCTTACTGTTAAAAACTACTAAAAGCGCGATTCATCAATAACTGAATACGCCAGACACTTTAAATTTTACCACCGAGATAGCTTAAGAAGAGCCTGTATGAAAATTGGACGATGGGCGTGGCAACGCCCACTTTTTCGTGAAATCCCATATCTCGGGACTCGTCAAACCGATTTCGACAAAATTTAGTATGTGGCATTCATATGTCACATTGTTAAAATGGACGAAAACGGACCACAACCACGCCTACTTCCCATATAGCACAATTTTAAATTCCACTAGATTCGTTCAGTTTCCAGTACAAAAAACGAGAAGCAATTAATATAACCGATAAAACTTTGCACGAATAATGTCTTTAGTGTGTGCCACCTTATGACCAAAAATTGTTTAAATCTAATAACTGTTCAAGCCAATAGACACCGAATATCTAGACCCCGGTCCTATAGTTGACTTTCAATCGAAAACGTCAATGTGTGATATATACATATAACTGGTTGAATCGGACCAATACTTCCTTTAGCCCCCATATACGCAATATAAAGATTTTCAAACCTCCGGGTGATTTTGAACTGAATATATCGGCCAATATGTGAGTTGTCCCAATGTGAATAAGAGATCGTGGTTTATTCATAACAGTGTATCTTTGTGTCTAAAATAGATACATTTGAGCGAAAACTTGGCCAGCCCCTATATAACTAATATCAGGATTTTCAAACATCCGGCTGATTTTACTTTATATGATTGGTTTTACACCTTAAAGTATTTCCCTGGCTTTGATTCTTGCAAGTTGCAAGAGTATAAAATGTTCGGTTGTACCCGAACTTAGTCCTTCCTTACTTGTTTATTTTATTTTACGGAAGAGCCATGCATTTCCGTTCTTTTGTACATGCTGTCCCACATACATACATTTTTGAGCAGCTATGACATGTGCAAATGTGTGTGTATTCATAATTTTATGAGTCTATTAATATTTATTATCATCGTTTTTTATTTTTACAGGGTGATCGTACAACATGGGAATACCACACGGTTTCTGTGACACGTGTTCCGGGATATGGATTTGGTATTGCAGTTTCAGGCGGTCGCGACAACCCACATTTCGCCAATGGTGATCCATCTATAGCTGTAAGCGACGTTCTAAAGGGTGGTCCTGCCGAAGATCGTTTGCAGTAAGTGAAGTTGTGCAGCGAAATGTACTTTTTGTACACATATTTACATGTGTAATGTTTAGTATACCTAAAATATTCACGAAATGATATTAATATCAAAAAAGAATCTCTATTTAACTCCTAATTTGTTAAAGTTAGGGAATATCGGGACATATCACTTTTGGGTAATATAGACATATCAAATTCAAGAATAGATTTCCTTAGTCCTTCTATATGTAAATACTTTTAGAAAAAAGTAACCACAATTACATAAACCGTCCATAACTCAGCATTTCTTCTTATCTAATTAAGTTTAGAAACAATACTTACATCGTAGACATGGGATTTATGCGAGATTTTTAACTGAAAGCCCAATATATAATAAAAAAAAAATCGTAACACACTGGTTGTCCGAAATATTATATATTTTTATTTAACCGAATCAGATAACAATGGTAAAGTACACGAGTAGATGTTTGTCAGTTCGCCCGCGTTTCGACACGGCGGCTATAAGTGACTCTGGAATACGTATTTAGTCATAGAGAAATAAGCGCCCACGGAAAACTTTCCTAGTTTAAATTCAAGTTAAAATTTATTCGAAATATGGCGTAGGTTTTGATAAGGCTTATTTTGTTCAAAATTGTAGTAGTTTAGTTGCAAAGTAACGTAATCAGAATACCCGATTCAAAACATCCAAAAAATGCGATAGGAGGTCATGTACAAATAGATTTAAAAAACTCTGAAACCATTAGGGCGTTGGATTGTCTAGAATAAAGTTGCTGAACCGGTACAAAATTTGCTCTTATTTTTCAAAGTATTGAGAGTTATGATAAATACTCATAATACATGTTTTCCTTGACTTGAAATACTTCTCCATAAACGGAGGAATGATACTCCACCGAAAGAGCAATCTTAAAAAGGTTCTCCGGTAGAGTTACTTTTCAGTTAAATTATAAAATTGTATTGAATAGAAGTGATAGCAGCTACGTACATGGCAAGATGGACCTGGAGTTCGTTAGCATTTACTCGTATGTACAATATTTGCCTTATAGAGTAAAAAACCAAAACAGACAAAAATTACAAAAACTGATGCTCTGCTGAAGACCCTCCTTTCATCTATTATACGTACATTCATCGACCTAGTTCCAATATATCACTAATACAAAATACTAAATGTGATGGAGTTCGCCATTAACTGTTTTCTTTCGGAACTGATTGTACTATTGTATATGCTCAAATATGTGTAAAATTAAATGGGCTAATTCAGTATTTCAATATTTTGCTCAAAATAATTATAAGTATGCCAGTTAAAGTTAATATAAAATATATAAATACTTACATACTATGTAGTATATACATATATGGATGCATAGTCAACAAACAACATTGTTATATTTTGTTCTTTGTCACGATGGTTGACTTTTGCCTTTTCTATTATTTCTGTATTACCTTAAATCTTTCAAAATACGGTAAATATACTTTGGTAGAGTTATGAATGTATGTACATTTACTATATGCTTGTATTGGAATGTTGGTCTTGATGTGTAAATATGAAATCAAGAAACGTGTGCAAGTTGAAGCTATGGGAATTATTTAACTTGTAGATATAAGTATGTATGTATATCATGTGGTAATCATATAAATACATATATGTATATGTATTAACTTTAGTGAGTTCAGTTGTGACTTGGGAAAATAACTTACGAATCTTCTAATAAGCATTTCTTGGCAACAAATTAATTAATAGTTAACTATGTTTTTTGTCAATAATTAGTATACCCAGAGTTTCCGAGGTCCCTAACTGGGTCTTTAACTGAGTGCGCTTTAAGTATAGTCTAATCAGAGCCGGAACTAGCTGCTTCAGCGCCTGTGGCAACAATCTTGCTTGCGTCCTTACCATATAGTATAATGGAAACCGATGTTGTCCAAATCAAAAATCATATATTTACAAGTGAAAGAACGTACATCTTGTTTTCAATAATAATTTATACAAGGATCGCTTATATCGTTCAGAATAATACTTTTCTGGATTTCGCCTCTGCAAATAAATCGATTATTTTATCGAAATTGAGACGTGTTGTAGTATCCTTCTCAATCGACAAAATAGAGATATTCGCCAACCGTTCCTGGCCTAAAGAGGAACGAAGATAAGATTTGATGAGTTTTAGCTTACTAAAAGAACGCTCGCAAGTAGCCGTCGTAACAAGCATGCATAAGAATATTCTCAGTGCTGTTGTTATGTTCGGATATACATCCTCGAGCGACAGATCGAATATTTTTTCTAATACATTCAAATGGTTCATGTCTGTGGCTTCACTCATCAGCGTCGTTGCTTGAAATTTGAAACTCTCAATTTCTGATGAAAATTCATGCGGATCCAAGTCATCAGGATATTTGATAGCGAGATCTGCCGCTATTTTGGTGAGTTCAGTAACACTGGTGTTCACAATTGCTTGACCGCTCAAAAATGCGAAATCATCGGCAACTTCATTTAAAGCGATGAACCGGGTATTCATACGGGCAATCATAAGATCAAGAACTTGGATCAATCCTGCTTTGAAATGAGTTTGGGCACTTATAGATGGAGATTCATCCTTCGCTTTTTCTCCCGGCATCATTTTCTTTGGTCGTTTTCGAGTATCTTGGAAATCTGGTGTTACTTGCAATTGTTCAGCTGTCATAACTGATGATTGCAAAATTGTTGTGAAGAAAGTCTCTCGGTATATGGTTAATTGTGACAGCAATCCTTTTATCATTTTTGCGGCACGAGCAATATCGAGTTTTTTGTCTTGCGGTGCGAGGTTGACAAAAAAGTAAAATAAGTAAATATTTATAAAAAATAATTGTTCAAAATACAGTTGAGAAAATTTTAATAACTATGTATGTTTTATTAGTTACAGTAGGTATACTCACTCGCAATTTTCTTCCGTTAAGTATCCAAATGTTTCCTGGCAGTACTAATATGGTATGGTGATGAATCCACTGCAATACTTATCAGACTAGAAATTCAATCTTGAGATCTAGAGTAAAATGAAAAATAGAACTAGAAAAAAGGCAGTGAAACGAGTAAAAAATCATAAATCAAGGAAAAAAGTAGAAAGAATGCGAGGGGTAGGGTTCGAATCCATGACCTCTGGATCCGTAGGCAAGCGCTTTGCCATTACACCATGCGGCTTGTGGAATACGCAAGTGTGGGGAGCGGAGATCAATCGCGCGCCGCGCACTTTCACTCACGTTCGCTCGGCTATGAGTCGAGCGGCTCCGAGCAGAGCCGGAAGAACATACCGTATATTAGGAATCAACCCAGTGTTTCTAAAGAATTGCATTTACATTTTGCAATCTCTCCGTCACTAGTCATCTGTGCTCGACCTGAGTGAGTTGCGCTTTGACCGGAAATACTACCAATTTTTGATTTTCAAATGGCACCTACATATTTTTTCCTTGATTTTGGAATAGGAACTAATTATCCTATACAATAACGTAAAACGACTAATGGCAAGTTTCCATGGATATTATAAATAGGAAATTTGATGTGTAGTTGATATTGCTAGATTAGGATACAATTTTCAAATACTATTTTCTTGGAATTTATGCACATTGTATATTATTCTAGAGGGGAATGAATGTTTATTCCAAAACTGAAGAAAAAACATGTATGTGTCGTTTGAAAGACCAAAATTGATAGTATTTCCGGCTAAACCAGAAGTTATACCGAAAATCAGAAAGCACCTTCCGATAGTCCTCATTGTCTATGGAAAACAAAATCTACAATTTGCACAATTTTTAATCATTGCATCATATGTTATTGAAAAAAGCATGCGTTTTGTCACCTGGATCACAGATGAACACAGATTGTGGCTGACTGGCCTATAGCACAACACACGGCACGGCCGGCAGTGGGCACAGAAACAGGACTGACAGACTCGCACTAATAGCGTGGCGCCCCCGATTTCTGGAATAGCACGTCCACGGGTGCCCTTGCTTTGTGCGCGCCTCGCGACGATTACATTCGCACTGGCACGTGTGGTACTGCCGCATTGCTGCCCACTGCGCTGGCTCTGGCGCTGCAGTTTCTTCGGTCCGTTCGCGCCCTATGTCTCTTGTTTGCCCTAATACATATTATTAACTTGAAAAATCTTTGAAAAATGATCTGGTTGATACTAACTTTTAATATTTCCACAAACTAAAATATTGTGAAAGCCTATGTTTCGAAGAGTTTGGACAGACGGTAAAATAAAATATACTCTATACCTCGTTATTAATTATATGTATATAACATATTTTATGTAGTGTCCGACCGATTAATCGGCATCGGCAATGGCCAAAGTTAGGTATGACATAAAAGCAGTAAAAGGAAAGCAGTATGCTATCGTTCTATGGTTAAATATGCAGGTATCATTTCTTAGATCATGGGTGTGATCCCGGCTTCCATTAAACATCGAAAAGTTTTTTCGATACTACTTTTCAAGAGAACAAAATTTATTAATACATCAAATTAGGAAATAAGTATCTATAAAATTTACTCATATAATCAATAGACATCGAATTAATTCATTTAAATACATTATTTTAATTTAAATTCTTTATCAATTTTTTGCATCTAAATTAAAAGGCTTCCTTCATCCTGTGAGTAAATCTCATTTTCAAAATATCACCATACATTTGGAGGTAAAAATGGTTAGGTAAAACTTATGGAACCCCCTTATAATGGCTTTTATTAATAAAAACTATTTGAAAATTCATTTATATATAAAAATAGTTCTTTCAAATTTTACTTTAAGATACAAATTAAATTTTTCCAACTAAATTTAATAAACTAGAATATTAACTGTTAATACTCTCCCAAGTATATTAATTGACATAAGTTTCGGCCACTTACTCCTCATACATATGAAATAGTGTAAAAATGTTTTGAGAAAATGACTTTATTAGTTATTCTTTGATCAACTAAACCTTCAATGACACCATAATATTGCCTAAGGTGATAATTAGTTCTGTTTGCATGAGCTTCCATGCAAATTTCGTTATCTAAAAGCATGTAAATTTGTGTAGATATGTAAATAAATACAGTCATTCTTACATGTACATATGTATGTTAAATGTTAATGATACAAAATTAAATTTATTTATCTTTAGAGTTAACGATCGTATAATATCGGTGAATGGAGTGTCTTTAGAAAATGTTGAATATGCCACTGCTGTTCAAGTCTTAAGGGATAGCGGCAACACCGTAGCGCTTGTGGTTAAACGGCGTGTGCCTATTAGTTCCATCGCACAGAATCATCATTCCCATAGCATGAGCTCGGTAGGGGCAATTGCGTCGAATGTAAACGGCGCACCAATTCAAGCAGCGGGCTCGATACCTAACGCCATGAGTCCACCGATACCGATGAATACCGGTTTTGTGCAAAATAATGCAGCGCAACCCATCAAAGTTACCCTCTCAAAAGGTAGCAAAAAGGACGACTTTGGCATTGTGCTTGGCTGCAGATTATTCATTAAAGAAATTTCAACGAGAGCGCGTGACCAATTAACGGCCAATGGCTATTCGCTGCAAGAAGGTGACGTAGTTACGAGAATACATAACACAAATTGTGGGGACACAATGAATTTGAAGGAGGCAAAAAAAATTATAGATGGCTGTAAGGAGCGTTTAAACTTGGTGGTTTTACGCGACATCACCAATCAGGCGGTAACAGCAATGACCAATCAGTTAAATAACTCGGCAACACAATCGAACTTATATATCAGCCACCAAGCACAGATTTCCAACTGCAGTAATAATTTGGATGATCCATATTTGGGAGGTGCTAATTACTCATCTCAAAATTTATATGTTCAACCGCCGACTCGTTCGATGATGAATGGTGCAGCAAATGGAATAAATGAGGAAAAAAGTAATCTGACACCAAGGGGTCGTTCACGTGGCCCTATCATGGATGGTGTTTCACTCTTACAGCTCGACCGTCCAGTAACTCCTCCAAATAGTAACCGTGCACGAAGCGACGAGCCGCCGCGACCACCTCCTCCTCGTGTCAATGGTAATGGGAGCACAGAGGACTTTTATAGTACACGTCGACAAGTATTCGAGTCAGATCAAATGGCACATTCGCGACAGTCGTCGGAGCCACGATTTATATCCTTCCAAAAAGAGGGAAGCGTGGGAATACGACTGACGGGTGGAAACGAATCTGGAATATTTGTTACGGCCGTTCAACCTGGTTCCCCAGCATCTTTGCAGGGACTTGCTCCTGGAGATAAGATCCTTAAAGTCAATGATATGGATATGCATGGCGTAACTCGTGAAGAGGCTGTTCTTTTCCTACTCAGCTTGCAAGATCGGATTGATTTAATTGTGCAATTTTGCAAGGATGACTATGATGAGGTGGTGACGAATCAGCGTGGTGATTCTTTTCATATTAAAACCCACTTTCACTGCGACAATCCTTCGAAAGGTGAGATGGCGTTCAAAGCCGGAGACGTTTTTCGTGTAATTGATACACTACACAATGGTGTTGTTGGCTCATGGCAAGTACTGAAAATAGGTAGAGGACACCAAGAGATGCAGCGCGGAGTTATACCTAATAAATCCCGAGCTGAAGAATTGGCAACTGCACAATTCAATGCAAACAAAAAGGAAATGAATTCAAATGAATCTCGCGGAAATTTCTTTAGAAGAAGGAGGTAAAATTCACTTTTATAAAGTTTTTTTTTTTTATTTATTACTACTATAAAATATAAGCTCACCTAACCTAACCTAGCGTTTTGTACATTTTAATCGATCCTCGACTGTAACATAAAGAGCAGATCTAACCAATTATCGTTTACTATTACTACAACGCGTTAGTGTATTTCACTGGCGCTTAACTTTTTAAGTCATTCAAATTTTGTTTTCATTGTCTTGAGCCTAGTGCATAAAATGAATAAAAATCATGTTTCATTGAAGCTCATAATAAAACACAATAGCAACGAAACAAAATTCTGTTCGACTGAAATGGTGACGCTCAAGGAAAATTTTACAACGTAATACAATTCCCACTTCATAACATTTTTTGCACATTCAATTTTCGATTCCATCATTAATTCGATTAGCTTAGAAAATCGAATGTCATTCATAATAAGGCTCTGTATGTAAATACTCTAAGAATTACTATACTTTTAGGGGTTTTTATGAATACTCTTAGAATATACTATACTTTTAGGGTTTTAACATTAAATTTATTTATATAATAGATCCACTCAACGCCGCTCAAAGAGCCTTTCTAGAGAAAATTGGGATGACGTTGTTTTTGCCGATAGCATATCAAAATTTCCTGCATACGAACGAGTTGTTTTGCGTCATCCCGGATTCGTTCGACCGCTTGTACTTTTTGGTCCAATATCTGATTTGGCACGTGAAAAGCTTGCTAAAGATTTCCGCGACAAGTTCTCTGTACCTCTACAAGATGACGATAAGTCGAATTCAAAATGTAGAATAGTGCGCTTGTCAAATATACGGGATATAATGGATCGCGGCAAACATGCCCTACTGGATATAACTCCGAATGCGGTTGACCGCCTAAACTATGCGCAATTCTATCCGATTGTTATATTTTTGAAGACTGACAGTAAACATGTCATTAAGCAATTGCGACATGGATTGCCTAAATCGGCACACAAGAGCTCGAAAAAATTGCTAGAACAATGTCAAAAGCTCGAACGTATTTGGTCACATATATTTAGCACCCATATTGTGTTAAACGATGAAGAATCATGGTATCGAAAGCTACGCGATGCAATTGATCTGCAGCAAAGTGGAGCGGTGTGGATGTCTGAGTCGAAGGTAAGAGGATCTAGCAGTTATTCACAATATCTTAATAATTTTTGTACAATAAAATTTATGTAGCAATCATACATTAGTTTAACACCTACATATATATGATTGTACTTAGTTACTCAAACAACATAGAATTTTAAATCGATTTTATGCCTTGCAAGGAAATTACTCGATTTAGCGAATAAATGCAGTTGTATATTGAAAAATATGATTTATTTACTAATAATTTCATAGTAGATCTTTAAATTTCGGTTAAGGATTATAATGATTTAAGGATTGGTGTTTTGAAAGGACGATACTTACAAGCTGTCTAGTGCTTACGAATTCAAATACGTATGTATGGATGTATTACTAACCAAACGATTAAATCTTAAGTTTTAATAAGTTAAATCAAATGATTCGCTAGTACGGAGCTGTAAATGATTATCCGGGGAACGAAATAATAATTCACATAGCTAAAGTATTACTTTCCATTGAAGTAAAAATACGTATCTGTAATCAAAAACCCCTCATCTTCTGACGGGAACTATTGCATCATCAAAAAGTAAAAAATATATTTATGAAATTCCCAACTAATTGTGCCATTTTGGTTAACTGAGTTATACAATTATTGTCAAATTAAAAATAGCAAACTCCACTTAACAGGTTTATGAAAATTAAGTAGAAAAATTACATTAAAAAAGTTAAGTACCGAATATTTTGAACACAATATTTAGAAAATTCAATAATCAGAGTATATTTTCAATGGTAGAAGAATACTATTGCAAGTTTAAGTCCACCCTAATAGCTGAATCTAGCATTAGGAAAAACAAAGCGATACATATTTTTATAATGTTGTAATTTGTTTGACTATACGTAATATAATTAAATTATTATCTATATTAACTGGTGGAGGTAACTATTAATATTTTAACAATTCGAATATTTTTCACATTCCTCCGTAATCCCATAGTTCCCAGAGTCCCCAAATGAAGTGATATTCCCTCCTCATATCGCACCACCATGCAACTTTCCTTGCTGTCGCCCTACATCATCTTCAGTAGCCCGTTGTTCCATTGGTCGCAGGAATTCCTTCTCACTATTAACGTATCAAAGGTCTCTAACACCACCACGCCCGCTACCATTACGAAACGAAATAAATTATAATTCCATACCCAATACGCCAGCCGGTAAGACAAAACATCAACATTGCTTTTATAAAGTAGTGCCAATTATAAAGCCATCCTCATCTATGCCTGGTGGTTTAGCCACAAAGTTTTCGGGTATGCACTTTTTGAATGACATCAATGATGAACCCCTTGATAAAGTAACATCACAGTACCACACCTCCCAACCAAATTTACTAAGTCCATCAGATGAGCTAAATCAAGAAAGCTCTAGAAGTCATAATAGTATGGCAATAGAAAATATAACCTCTGCTATTAATGGACTCTCAATGATCAATAGCTGTGATGGCAATCTAAATAATGCCAGAAGTAGTGGATCCATTTGTAATGCATCCTCCCGAAATATTGGACGTACGCCGCATACCATCGAACCACGAACCACTGCCTACTACTACAACGAGCTCATACATAAACCAGCTATATTTGATTCAAAGTTAAATTTACTAAGCGATACGAAGAAGGAGGGAAATCACACATATGAATATTTCAATAGCAAAACAACCGATCAATCTAATACAATGCAAACATCAGTGGAGCCTGTGTCATTAACGTCAGTTGACGAAAGTGTTACGAGTAATAATCCTTTAGCTTCGCAAATTGGCATAAACAACTCCCATTTAATTGCAAACAGTAAACCCAATGAACAAATACACATGCCCGCCAGTACTACATTAACAAACAACAACGGAGGAAACGGGAAAGATAATCAAAACGGTAACTTTGAGGTGTCCATGCCACTAACAGCCCATACTGTAATCAATTCATCCAAAAACATTTTAAATAATATTAATAAAGCTGAGGCACAAGTGGAAGGGAGTGAAATCCCAACACCGGCTGCTAGAAACTTTTCCACTTTAAACCCCCCTTCTGCTTCCTCAATTAAAAATTCATCGCCACATAGCATACATTATCACAACTTCAACAAGAATAGCTACTGCACAAACAACAAATTACGCAGAATTTCTGCTGAATCAAATAATAACTTTGGCAGTAGCAATGAACGAATGGCATGAGATTTAATATTAATTTATTTGAATTGAAGTAATTGCACGTGTTATGAATGGTGAAAGCCACCACTTTGTTTCAAATATATGTATTTTATGATCACAAATGCGGCTCGTATTTTCCGCGTACAGTTACTTCTTTTCATCTGTATGAAATTTTTAGCTGCATACATACATATATACATACATACATATGTATGTAAGTATGTGTACATGTTTTTGAAAGCGTTAAGAATTTTCCCTACGCATGTATTCCGTTACAATGTGTGTTTGTTGATTTGTTCGTCAAATTTATAATGTATGTATGTAAATATATGTGACCTGGTCTACGGAAAGGGGGGGAGGGGGGCTTAGGTGTCAAAAAATCAATTTTCACTTTTCTAATTTTAGTTGATTCGGATGGAAGATGAGATGCTTTTTCACGTGATAGAATCCAAAAAGTTTTCGCACGTTAGCTCCCTTTTCGTAGACCAGGTCACATATACAAATTTGTTATTAGTTTTAAGTCCAATTTATGTTAACATATATTATAAATGCTCGTAAGTGTACCAGTTCGTAAATTTGCTTTTTGAAGACATTAAAAAATCGGTTTTCTAATATGATAAATGTATGTAAGGATATTAGATTTAATAACGCTTGTATATACTTTCGGCCGTTTTAATATATAGATACATATGTACATATGTGCAATATGTGGTATGTAGTTGAGTGAACAAAATTCTAATAATGTACTATTTATTTATTAAGCTTATATAAACGTACTTACATACACACCTTCATATATATCTATCACACTGTTGCTAACTAAGTGTTTTTATATTTCTATTTCGTTTTTCCCATGTTAATGATACTTATTGCGAAAAATGTCATCATGGTCATTTCCCTGCTTTATTAATCCCTTACTGCTGAATACATCCCAATAAATATAAAATGTACTTTACCTCTATTCCTTACTCGTATTGTCCTTCGTCCGGCTTCGGTTGACTTTAATTGATTTGATTGGACATCATTGCTCGGCTACACATACATATATACGCTAATTATATGTATATGTCATTAAATTAATTTCGTTTATCTTTGTAATGCAATGTTTTGTTTTTGTTTTATGTTTCTCTCTCAATGTTAATTGCTACTTTTTAAACATTCTTTGTTTTTTTTACGTCTTAAAATGCGACTTTTGTTTCGCCTTTTGGCAAATACAAATACTGATCAAAACCAATCATACTTCCCTTGTCTTACAATAATATCTTACAAACTTACTTACACTTCATATCCCAAATGAATTACCCTTAGCCTATTGAGTCCCTGTCCGATGATTTCCTTTTCCCCATGACCACCTCCCGTTTATCGTACGCATCGAGTCCGGAGTCCGATTTGGAATTAAGTCCAGGGCCATCGACATCATTATCCCTTGGCAATTTGCCGCAATTGGTTAAATCGAGTTCAGATCCATCAATTGCCACTAATCAGGATAACTTGGATAGGGATAGAGATACAGTTGGTGATGGACTACCACCTCCATATACGGTAAGAGGCATACATCTACACAACCATTCACATTTATACATACATTCAAACGTATATTTATTTATTTGTAATATATTTTTCTAACATTTAAAATCAGGGAAATTATTTAAGTTTGTTTGTTCGTACGTTCAATCAAATATTACCATAGATTGAAATATTACGTAAAAAATAAATACTACGTTTAGAAAAAATATTAGACTTAGCAAAATGTTTACAAAACTTTGTTCAATAGTAAAAACAGATAATGAAAGCTTCTATTCGTATTAAACTAATCTCTTACAAACCTAAGGTTCCGTACGAACATGCTGTTAATTCACCTTTAAATGTTCGACAAAACATTGAAGCCAATAAGTATGAGTCTTATGCGACACGATCAAGTAAAATTGGCACAGGCGGCGGAGTGACCGATCCTTCAACACGACCACAATCTTTGTATGGGATACATGCGCCAGATCTACCACCGCGTATCGATCGTCAATTGAAACCAGGTTTGGTAGAGATACCCCCATCTTCTAGAACGAATAGTTCGGGTGGAACGTTGGGCCGATCAGCTCAAGATCGTCTGTTTGGCAAAGCGATTGTCAATGACGAGGTGCAAGCTGAATACATCTCTCGCAATGTTAATGACTCAATCGATCGCCAACACTCTTCATTAGAGCGACAAGCACTTCTCAATGCAGCCATATCTACCCAACCAAGTATTGGCAACAAAGCCACACAGCCAAATGTCAATTCGTACGATAGTATGTCCAGTTATGATTCTTATAATGCTTCGCAATTAACTGTACAAAATTTAGGCAGACTTGGGCCGAATGCTCCCGATGATCTTAAGTCAGTACCGAATGCAAGGTAAGTATAAATAAAATATGTATTAATATTTCGCTTAGTTTGTATTTTGAAAGATATAATATGCATTACGTTTTTTCTTTTTAGCCGTCCGCTACCAGATGGCATTGGCTCTAAGGGTGTGGACTATGCCCGCACCAACCACGACCATCGAAATTTTTCAGGTCCCAATGATCTTAATCGTCAAAGTCCAGCCAGAGCTACTTACCATGAGGCCAATACAGCTAGAAATATCGGTAATTTCTAATTGACATTGTTATCTATAATATAATAAAACGAATTGTTAAAATTTTTCTCAGATTCGCGTAACGGACAATTGCATCGACCATCTAATTTGGGACTTGAGAACAGTCCACGTAAACCGGTAGTTGAAACAAAAACTGACTATGGAAAGTATAGGTGAGAAAATGGAATATTCTAATAATCTGTGAATACCGCGGGTGTAGTATTAGGCCGTTATCAGATCGAGTGTATGTTTAAAACACATAATTAGCATAAAGACTTTTATAAAAAATGAGTACCCTTATTTTATATTGGACACAATATTGACAATTTTAATACATTTTATACATACTATAAATGTTGTTAATTAAATTTGGGTTCTGTTTTTCGATTCGGCAACAATTGAATGGCATTTAAAATACCCGCGGTATTACTAATTGAATGTTTACTGATTCAATAAATAACTCGTATGTTTTATTTATTTCTTTAAAAACAAACACAACTGCATGACAACAAATCAAAATCAAATATGCAACTATGCAAACTGAAATTTCTGATTGGTTAAATGTTTCTTCGCATAACATGCATTGTTTAATGTACACATGCCCGCTAAATACTTACGTATTTGTAAACATCTTCTTTGAAACGGTGAAGAAGATATCATTTACGTTTACATCCAATACATTTGCATTATCGACATCCAGCCATGGCTTGTAAACCGACAATGTTGGCTAGTAAATCAATGTTGTTCACATCTACATGTAATAACTTAGCGTCAAATTTCAATGCGAAAATCGGCTGTAATAAAATTGTAGAACGTCAAAAATATCATATTATTGAAAATATATCAATTTGCGACACACTTGTCTGAATACGAATAAAGCCGAATGTACGAATTTCTTTTATCGATATTTTCTTTCTTTTATTCTACCATACACCGAAAAATTTGCAATTTACCCATTTGCTGTTGAACTTATTTAACGTTAATGCAATGTGAAAAGCAGATACAACTGAAGAAGTCGAGTAGAATTTCGATTGCCGATATGGTCTGATCCAAAGCCTTCAAGTCGACTTTAGCTTTATGCATTGCATGCACGCAGATAAAACTGTATCTTTTTTGCATACATACATACATATATACATACGGTATTTGTATAGATATGATTTTTAATTTGAATTTTAACAGCCATTATAATTTACCTGTGCAAAATATATTTTTTTCTTATCAGCTCATTACGTTATCTTTGTTTTTTTTCCCCATGTATCTAAATATTTTATCTTTCTCATCCTCTGTTTACCCGATTTGGTTGTCACTTGTCCTTCAACTTGTCCCCATCTTAATTTTTTGATAACATCACTACGAAAAATACTTTGCAATAGCCGCAATAACTCCGTTACACAAGCTGATTACAACAAACTGCCGAAAAATCCACATTTGATTGTACCGACATCGAATATAAACAATAACGCCAGTAATGGATCATCGACAAATGGTACTGGCCCATTTAAACCAGTTCCCCCACCCAAACCCAAAAACTATCGCCCACCAATGCAAGGAGGTAACAGCACAGGTCAGTGGGAAAGTGGGGTAAGTTGAAAACATTTTTCTAAAATGTATGTATTTATTT
This sequence comes from Bactrocera tryoni, assembly GCF_016617805.1. NCBI lineage: Eukaryota > Metazoa > Arthropoda > Insecta > Diptera > Tephritidae > Bactrocera > Bactrocera tryoni. Next base: position 31,953,587 of record NC_052499.1, on the reverse strand, counting down.
AAAGAAAATATTCATTGTTAGGACTCGAGCTCTCCGCGTTCACCAAATGGATTTTTTTATTCGTCTTTGGCAGCTTCTCATCATCATTACTCCCAGCAAACACCTGGCTCACCAGGCCCTGGTAATAATAATAACAACTGCATGCAATCAACATATAGCAGCGGTGGCAATTACGTTCAACAGTCACAATATTCTGCTCCTCCAGTCAACGGATATGTTGGTAACCACCACTACAACGGCGGCAGTGGTACAGGGCCTTATATTGCTCCACATCGAGGCATGCCAGCTCCAATTGGTAAATTAACTGCTAACCAAAGCATTAGTGTATAAAAATTGGATTCAATTAATTATCTATCGTACAGTTCTGATATGGAATAACTGAATATATATGGATACATAAAATATACATATATGTATGTAGTTCAGTTGGAAATAAGTTTATTCTGCCTCCACTGAATACGCTTATATTTAAGTGGTGCATTTGTATTGAATTAAATCCATTTACTCAAGATTAATTTTATTAAAAAATAAAGTTATATTGATCGTCCTGTTAATTGTAAATGTATCTTTTGCTTAAGGAAATATTCCCTCACATACACCTGAACGAAACCCACTAGATTTGGCTGGCAGTCGAGAGCAGCGCGGATCCGCATTTGAATTATACCGCAAACCTCAAATTGGCACAACAGCGCACCATCACAACATGAGGTAATGATCGCGCATAACATACTTACATTGCTGACATATATACACATACAAATTCCCTACAAATGGAAAACGTAGATATTGCTCTGAACAAGTAATCAAATTATCAATAAGTTCATTCAAAGTTCAGCAATTTATTTATATTTTCCATAGTTATATCACTGCTTTCAAGGATGTGTGTTAACGAAAAATGTTTTTATTTTTGTTTTATTTACAAAATATAGTTGTGATTTGTTCCGGTTAATGCTAATCAAAATTTATTATGTGCAAAGCAAACCTTTCATAAATATTGCAAAAATAAAAACAATAATTTTTTACGAGATATCACCTTTATTTTGCAAAACCAAAGAAACGAAAATAAAACATTTTTCGGGATAACATTTTCACTGCATATTAAATTCTTAGAAAAGGAAAATATGCCTTGCTTAAATCCCTAAATTTACTTTTTCTTAGTATTTGTAATTAGTTAATTTCTAAATGCCTTATAAAATGAGGTTGTGGGTTATAATGCATTCACATAGTTAATAGTTTAAATCTACTTCTACTTAAGAATACGTTTACATACAAATATTAATATATGGTACAAAACTAACCCATAAATAACATTTTCGAGATCCATTTCCACCCCCTTAGATTTTCTACATATATTTGTATTTAAATAATTTTTTGGTGCAAGTTTTAAATGAAAATAACTCCGATTGGTATTGCAAAATAAAGAGTAGGAATATTTTTTACAAAAATAAAATAAACATAACCGAAGTATTCACAAAAATATATTAATACGAAAAGAATTTGAAAATAATTAAATAAGAAAAAAAAAGCACACATACAAATTCAGGGCATTAAACCGTAAAAATCAGTTAATAGAGTATGTAATTGGTATTTTTTGAGACTTTGGAGATTTGTAATACGATAAGGGCAATAATAAAATCACATTTCACATTTAAAAACAAGAAACAAGGATTACCACCTCTGCTATCAATCTCTACTTTCTTCCTGTAATCTACCTACTTTATCTTTCTTTTATATAATACATTTTGTGTATCCACTTTTTTGTCACTGTACTCATTACACATAAGCAGATATACTCGTACATTGCTCTTGTAATTATATCTAATTAGTATTTCCTTACATCATGGCGCAGATTTGCAATACGATTAGTCCATTGAATAGCAAATGCTCAAAGTTAAAAGTGAGAGTTAGTTTTGTAAAAACCTCTTGCCCCAATCCAAAGTCCAAAAAAGTACAACAAGAAGTTATCAATCTATCATGATCAATTAAAATTTTAAGAAAAGTAATTTCATTCTTAATTAATCGCATTTGAATAAGTTCATTACGATTAAATTTTATATGTCGTTTTTCAGTAGAACCAAGTAAAAACTATACACATTCTTATACACTGAATTGAGACAAACTAAATGAAAAAGAAACCTCCCAGAATTAATTTTCTCGTCAAACCAGGTTTTAACATATTATAGAACATTTTTATTTGCGTGTATGTATGAAGCCGGTCAGAAAGCCCTTTTCTCTTGAATTCATTTCTCAATTTTCGATTCACTCAATAACATCTTTAGCGAAATGGAGCCATATGAAGAAAGATTTGAGGGTTGTTATGCGATGTCACCACCTCCCCCGCCACCAGGTCATCCATGTTCACGTTCAATCTCCAGTTACCCAGGTCAAATAGCTGCACCACAACCGTCTCCAAATCATAATGCTGATTATTACACTTATCAAATGCCTAAAAAGTCTTACCTAGAAAATATAATGCCTCCACCTTTGCCACCGCACAAAACGAAGAAGAAATCAGTATTGAAAAGTCCTTTGGTGGCTATTAAAAATGCTTTTATTAAAACAACAAAGCCTCTAAGGCGTATGAACAGTATGGTTGAACCAGAACGAAGGCCGAAGTCATTGATTAAACGACAGCATTCAATGCTTGAACATGGTATGCAAAGACCCTACTACCCAGATGAATACCCCACATATCCAGCTGGATTTGAGGATCGATATTTCCATGGATCGCAGAGAAGTGGGATGGCTTCCCATAACATGATGCCAAGAGAAAAATATTATAGACAACGATATGACGGTCATTACCAGCATGACTTAATAAATAGTACATATCAAAATTTAGAAAGTGAAGATATATATGGAAATATTGGTACGGTTCCTCGAAAATATAGAGGCTCGACAGAAGAGTATACAATTTCCGAACATGAAGATTTATATGCAAATAGAGCTTTTATTGATTTGGAACGCCGACAGGCTGAGGCAATAGCGGCTGCTAATCGAAACGGTCGGAAAATAATACGACGGCATAGTACCACGACAGCCGACCACATTGGTCGTAAAATACCAGTTTTTGATTCTTCCATTGGGTCAGGCTATAATCAGGGCGTATATAAAAGTAAAATGGATGCTTTTAATCCACAAAATCACCGTAGAGCTCCAAATTCAGAACTTATGACACGCAGACATTTTTATAGTTCGACCGTGAACGAAATGGTGGAACCAACTTATCAATACCACAAGGATCTGCCACGCGATGTTCGACGAAATCCACCGAATGAATTTAAAAAAGAGATTCAGGGAGGGAATAGGGAGCAAGGTTGCAGTTCACATAGTAGTAGTCAATCAGAGCGTGATGACAAATCCGAACGTGAATCAATTTACCAAAGTAAACGTGAAGTCAAAGACAGTGCTTTAAAAACACGTGCTCAGTTAAGGGATCAAATTTACCAAACGCGTCGGGAAGCATTAGATAGCATGGCTGAACCAATATATGTTTCCAGAAAAAAGGAGACTGTTCGTCCAGAGCCTATATATGAAACTAAGGAAGAAAGTATTTTGCATTCACGTGAAAATGAGACTGATGAGAAGAAAGAAGAGTATACTGATTGTGCGATTTCTGAAGGAAATCAAATGAACGAAGCCTTAAGTCGATCAGACCTTCAGAAATCCTCAGACACAATAATCGAAAATACAGTAGCACAATCGCCCGATTATCCAGAAACTAAAGCCCCTCTTGTTCAAAGTGAGGATATAGATGATGATTTAGATGGCACAGATAAGGACGAGGCAACATTGTGCAAACTTCCCAGCAACGAATTAAAAGAAAGCGATGCAGTAATGCAAACATCAAGTAACGAGTCTCGTGACCTCTTAGACGAAGTATTTCCTTTAGTTGTAGAGGGGCCACCAATAAAAGCTGTAGAGTCACCACAACCAACTAAATGTATAAACACTCGTCCACCACGTGTACCATTTCATATTTCAAATATTTTAAAACGCACAGGACCTCCACCTAACGCAGCTATGGCAGACAGCCGTACATCTCTAGAAACACAATACACATCACAAGCAAGTTTACCTGTAGGCCCACCAAAAGCAAGTAGTACACCTTATACGAGTAACATATCGTTACCGATAGCTGGACCTATACCTACAACAGCTCCGCCTATTGCAGCTACATCATCTACAGATGCATTTCCATCCATCCCATGTGAGCCCAGCACCACACGTGGAATCTTTGATTCGAGTGGAGGAACGCTAGCGGACGCTGTTTGGAATGTTTCTCTCCAGATACCACCGGGCGCCATCCAAACTGGCGTGAGACAAGAAATATATTTCACAGTTAGTGATCCAAGGTTGGGAGAAGCCGTTGGTGGACCCCCACTGGATATGGAAAACGGTTTGTTTCATCACATACATACATAAATGAATACAATTCTTTTTAGGTGTAATAGAAATAACAAAAATTCACTGTACGTTTGCGACACGACCTATTTTATTTACTGCTTCTTGTATAACTCTCTCGCACAATTTCGCATTACTACACTTTACTGCATGCAGCTGGTAATAGATACAAATATGCATGTGTATTATACTCATTTAATTATTAATAAAAATAATACCAGAAAATTATGTAAATATACACTGACAATAGCAATTAAAAACAAGTAAGGAAGGGCTAAGTTCGGGTGCAAGCGAAAATTTTAACTCTTGCAACCTACAATAATCAAAGCCAAGAAAATAATTTAAGGTGTAAAACTAATCATATAGAGTAAAGTCGGTTGGATGTTCGATATTAGTTATATAAGGGCTAGGCCAAGTTTTCTCTCAAATGCATCTACATATTTTGTGCACAAAGATACACTGTTATGAGTAAAGCACACACTTTTATTTTCATTGGGATAACTCACAGACTGTTCGACATATGCGGTACAAAGTCACCCCGAAATTCGAAAATCTTAATAATGGGTTGTCAAAAAAGTCTTGCGGTATTTTCATTGAATTTTTTTTTTTTTTATTGAAATTGAAATAAATTTTTGATGACTCATGCCCAACTCTTGACCCATGCTACGGCTGCTACTATGCCGGTCTCTTTCGACCAATTCTGCGATTTTATCGCAATTTTCGACGACAGGCCGGAACGTGGCGCATCTTCGACCACCTCTACACCAGAACGAAAACGTTGAAACCATTGTTGTGCGGTGGAAATGGAAACTGTATCGGGTCCATAAACTGCACAAATTTTATTGGCGGCTGAGATGTATTTTTGCCTTTATCGTAGTAGTACTGTAAAATATTCCGCATTTTCTCTTTATTTTGCTCCATGTTTGCGACGCTATAACTCACGAACGACTTAAAAGAAACAACAATCAATCAAACACGTGTTAGCGCGTGAAATGAGCTAGAACTACGCGCTTTCAGCGCCACCTAGCGAAAATACCGCAAGACTTTTTTGACAACCTAAGTCGATTCAACCCATTTTTGACATGCAGTCATACCATTATAAGAGAAGGATTATCCCTTAATTTCAGTTATATGTATATATCAAAATTTACCGAGATTTTCGATCAAAAATCAACTATAGTTACCGGGGTCTGAATATTCGGTACCTAGGGGCTTGAATAGTTTTTTGGATTTAAACAATTTTTGGTCATAAGATGACGCACACTAAAGTCATTATTCGTGCAAAGTTCTATCCCGTTATATTAATTACATCTAGATTTGTGTACTAGAAACTGAACGAATCAAGCGGAGTTAAAATTGCTGAGAAGTAGGCGTGGTTTTGGTCCGCTTTCCTCCATTTTAACAATGTGATATAAGAATGTAAGAAGAATGTCACATACTAAATTTTGTTGAAATCGATTTTCACCAATAAGTGGGCGGTGCCACGGCCATTATCCAATTCTCACAACGGCTCCTATAAAGCTTTCCAGTAGTTTTTAACAGCACTGTTATATGAGAAGTGATCGGGGTTATCCTCCAATTTCATCCAGCACTATCGGTAGAAGTTCTTATAAGATTTGTACGCAGCAAATTTGGTTCTTGTAGCTTAAGAGGGGTGCCAAGCCCACTTTTTCAAAAAAAATTTACCACAGATGCCCCTTGCTACTGCGATCCAATGTGTCAATATTACAGCTTTATAGGCTTTGGGGCTTAGTTACGGCTCTTTATATGTTTTCGGTTAATGGCAATTTGTGGCACTGGTCCAATTACGCCCATCTACAAACTCGTAATTTTTTTTGTACCAAAGGAACCCACATAAAATTTCATCGAGATACATATCTCAATTTTTACTCAAGTTACAGCTTGCACGGACGGACAGACAAACAGACTGTCACTTTCAACTTTTCTTTACATCCTGATCTATTTTATACATATATACATATAACGCTATATCTATCTCGCTTAATTTTAGGTGATACTAACCGTTAGGTGAACGAAACTATAATACTCTGTATAATTACACTAAATTTGCGAAAAAACAAATGCATGTCAACACTATTTCTTTCGTAGATGGCAATTTTGAAACAGAATAACATTATTTATAATAAAATATTTAATATTTAGTTATTAATTTGAAACGTATGCTACGGAATTAATTGAATTCCGCAAACGAAAATTCCCATCCAATCAACCGCAGCCTTTGAATTTGGCACCGTAACTCTTGTTGTTTTCCTTTTTGTATTGCTATGTGTATAATAGTGGTATTGTAGTAACGTCCATAAAAAACAAATTATATTTGTAAGCAGATACACATACGAATATTTGTCGACATGGAACTATAATCAGGACAGAATTAATTTTGAAAAGAACTAGCACAAAACGATATTGTAAATTATTTGATTCAGTTCAGTAGAAATTAAATCTTTTCGCACACGTTTTGTGAAATTGCTTCCAATTCTTGTGTTCGGTTTGGAAATATCGGCAAAGAATGGCCTTTCAATTAAAAATTTCGTTTAGAGAATCAGATAATTAATTTTTTATGATCTGTACTAATCTATGTATTTTCACATAGGGACACGATAATTGCAGATTTCTTATTTCTAATTAATGTTATGCCATTAGCATTGGTTTTTAGTGTTAGCCAATTAATATGTACCTACATACATATGTACTTCGTACGTCTTTGAAGTTGTTAATCGAAAGCATATGTCTGTATGTAAAATTTTTTTAGCACACTGTATATAAATCAAAGCTTTAATAATACAAACTGTCAAAAATAAATAGTACGCATATGTATATCATCAATCTGACTTAAATTTAATATTTATTCGTAGGTGAAACAATGTTATCTCCCTTAGTAATGTGTGGTCCACAAGGGCTCGAATTTCTTGTGCCAGTAACACTTAACATTCCACATTGTGCGGGCAGAACAGCATCATTGGGATTGGCGTTGAAAGCGACCGACAGCGAGAAAAACTTACATACGGAGTGGGACAATATCGACTTACCAAGCAACGCAGCTGCTCATACAGTCTCAGTGAAAGTGGATCATTTCTAGAATATCAAATTTTGTATTTAGTTTAAGACGTAAATATCGTATTTATTTATAAGAGTCATTCTATCGAAATTTCTCCACCAATAATCAGTATCCGCAAATATTTAGTAATTAAAGAAAACAGAGTGTATTTGTAAATAACAAAATATTTTTACACAGACAATATTACATCCATATGTTTGCAATATGCTGAAAAGTGCAAAAATATTTGTGCCTTTAATTAGGTATTTTAACACAAAATATGTTAGGACCCAAAATGTGTATAGTTGTTAGAATGATTTCATTAATATAAAGGTTAATACTTGTATGTCAATAATAAGAATATGACAGGATCGTAGACAATTTTAAGGTTCTCTTCATAAGCATAAACTAATTGGAAAGTATTGTATGCTAAATACATACATATGTATGTATATAATAAGTCTTCAAAAATATCATTAATATGCGCATTTTTACATACTAATTTAACGGTTTACTTATTTTGAAAATAAATACTAAACTTCTTATAAAATTTTTTTTCACGATAAAAGTCGTTGGAAGGAGCTTGAATTTTTTCAAAAACCATTTCCATTACTGCGACGAATTTTATTTAGAGAAATGTTGAGAAATAGTTTTCGAAACTAATGCTATGTGTAATAATATCAGTATTATGTAAGGCGGTATACAGGTGTCCGAGGCCGTTGGTAATCTTTCATTGGAGGGGGCTTTTTACGTGGCGGGTCCCAAACCCAGCGCACAACCCTATGTAGGGGATGTTTCGCCTTCTCACTTTAGCTCGCCTTCGAACGGATGTTCTTATGCTATCCAGAGGATACTTGGTCAAAGACCGCAAGTTGTGAGTTGCTTGAGCCATGTGTAAAAGAATCGTTTCTGACCACCCCCAAGTGAATGGTGATCAGAGAACTTTCCTCACTTGTGTGAACTTCTACACATGACTCCATCCTCCAATCGAAAAGCCACCAACCATATCGATAATTTTATAATAGACAGAAGACACGTCTCCAGTGTTCTAGACGTGCGTACGCTCCGAGGTCTTAACATCGACTCGGACCACTATCTTGTTACAGCAAAGATTCGCACTCGCCTCTGTGCAGCAAAAAACGCACGTCAACAAACACAAGGAAGGTTCGACGTCGAGAAGCTGCAATCACAACAGACAGCCGAACGATTTACTATTCGGCTTGCACTCCTGCCCTCTGAGAGCCCTCGTCAACAACTCGGTATAAGGGAACTGTGGGACGGCATTTCAAATTCCTTACGTACAGCTGCAACCGAAACCATTGGTTTTCGGAAAGGGCAAAAGAGCAACTGGTACGACGAGGAGTGCCGTGTCGCGTACGATCGACCACAACACGTGCGGGATGGGATAGATACCAAGCGTTGAAGAGGTAAGCGAGACGCATTTGCAGACAGAAAAAGAAAGAGGCCGAAATGCGTGAAGCATACTCTTGTAGAACCCCAAAAGGTGATCTAGTCACCGATGCCCAGAGCATACTTAAATTATGGAGGGAACACTTCTCCAGCCTGCTGAATGGCAGTGAAAGAACAACGCCAGGAGAAGGCGAACCCGATTCCCCAATCGATGACGATGGAGCAGACGTTCCGTTGCCCGAACATGAAGAAGTTCGAATAGCAATTGCCCGTCTGAAGAACAACAAAGCGGCAGGGGCCGACGGATTGCCGGCCGAGCTATTCAAACACGGCGGCGAAGAACTGATAAGGAGCATGCATCAGCTTCTTTGAAAAATATGGTCGGACGAAAGCATGCCCAACGATTGGAATTTAAGTGTGCTATGCCCAATCCATAAGAAAGGTGACCCCACAATCTGCGCCAACTACCGTGGGATTAGTCTCCTCAACATCGCATATAAGGTTCTATCGAGCGTATTGTGTGAAAGATTAAAGCCCACCGTCAACAAACTGATTGCACCTTATCAGTGTGGCTTCAGACCTGGAAAATCAACAACCGACCAGATATTCACCATGCGCCATATCTTGGAAAAGACCCGTGAAAGAAGAATCGACACACACCACCTCTTCGTCGATTTCAAAGCTGCTTTCGACAGCACGAAAAGGAGCTGCCTTTATGCCGCGATGTCTGAGTTTGGTATCCCCGCAAAACTAATACGGCTGTGTAAACTGTCGTTGAGTAACACGAAAAGCTCCGTCAGGATCGGGAAGGACCTCTCCGAGCCGTTCGATACCAAACGAGGTTTCAGACAAGGTGACTCCCTATCGTGCGACTTCTTCAACCTGCTTCTGGAGAAAATAGTTCGAACCGCAGAACTTAATCGAGCAGGTACGATCTTTTATAAGAGTGTACAGCTGCTGGCGTATGCCGATGATATTGATATCATCGGCCTCAACACCCGCGGCGTTAGTTCTGCTTTCTCCAGACTGGACAAGGAAGCACAGAAAATGGATCTGGCAGTGAACGAAGGCAAAACGAAATATCTCCTGTCATCAAACAAACAGTCCTCGCACTCGCGACTTGGCTCTCACGTCACTGTTGACAGTCATAACTTTGAAGTTGTAGATAATTTCGTCTATTTAGGAACCAGTATTAACACCACCAACAATGTCAGCCTGGAAATCCAACGCAGGATTGCTCTTGCCAACAGGTGCTACTTTGGACTGAGTAGGCAATTGAAAAGTAAATTTCTCTCTCGACGAACAAAAGCCAAACTCTATAAGTCGCTCATAATTCCCGTCCTGCTATATGGTGCAGAGGCTTGGACGATGACAGCAACCGATGAGTCGACGTTACGAGTTTTCGAGAGAAAAGTTCTGCGAAAGATTTATGGTCCTTTGCGCATTGGCCACGGCGAATATCGCATTCGATGGAACGATAAGCTGTACGAGATATATGACGACATGGATGAAAACACTCCAGCTCTGAAAGTATTCGACGCAGTACCCGCCGGGGGAAGCAGAGGAAGAGGAAGACCTCCACTCCGTTGGAAGGACCAAATGGAGAAGGACCGCTTGGAATATCCAATTGGCGCCACGTAGCGAAAAAAAGAACCGACTGGCGCGCTGTGGTTAACTCGGCTATAATCGCGTAAGCGGTGTCTACGCCAATTAAGAAGAAGAAGTATATAGGTGTCGTTCTACTAGCTCTGGTTACTATCAGGGGTGTTGTGGAATCCAAGACAGAATTGCTTAGTTGTCAGAATTGCAAACCAATTCTGATTTTCAATGGCAATGACAAAACTTGCAAATGAATATATTTGGAAGCAATCCTATTAAAGTTTTTAATGAGTTCCGAATTAAAGAAAGATATTAAGAGACAACATTTATCGAATGAATATAGACGCATTTGGGTGTTAAGTTACGTTTAATACGTTTTTTAAATCTTCTTTAAGGGGGGAATTTTTTTTTTGCTTAAATCTCTTTAAAAATTATCTAAGAATATGCCCCCAATGTTATAGATGGGAATTTGAAATATTGTCGAAGCTAGAAGGGAAATAGTGACCGAGCACTGGTAGATATGTATATACATATGTATGTATGTATATGAGCGCTTGGGCAGAAAGTGAAAACTTTGACGCGCGATTTCTCGGTTTTCATTCTCACGATTTTTCTTAATTGGCGGACAGGATAGAAAAAACTAAACGTATGGAATTGGGGCAAAGTTTATTATCTTTGGCATTAAATTATCTTCTATTTAAACAAAAAAAGCTAAGAAAAGTTAACTTTAAACATACATATGTAAAATTTTTTTGGTCAAAAATCACTTGTTTCTTCAAATTTTAAAAATTTTTAGAATTTTACACTTATTTTTTGAAATTTTCCTAGTTTAACTTGGACAAAGCTATTAACAAATATGAATCTCTTTGAATTTTTTGTTTCCGATAGAAATTGCGACCTGCATACTGCCCGCCGTCCGACAAATGCACATGCGAGATGCATTGGACAATTGCTCCCCTAAATTGCCCTGGAGACGATCAAATAATTGCGTCAAACACTTTAAGTGTGTTGGTGTCGTCGCTACTTCTGCTACACAGACTTGTTGTCGGCTCTGTTTGATGAAACTGAAAAATTTTTGATTTTTCTATTTGACGGACGATAATTTGATCGTCTCCACTCATGTTTGACAAGCATGAGCTCATTTGCAATGAAGATTTCAAGCTGAGAGGACACAGAAAAATTAAGTGAATTGAAATAAGTCTAAAATTTTAAAATAAATAAAATCTAATAAAATCAAATAAATAAATAAATAAAATAAAATAAAATAAATAAAGTAAAATCAAATAAAATATAATAAAATAAAATAAAATAACAAACACACATGTCAATAACATATGTATAATCATCCGACGCTGGAATGATAAAACCATTCGCTACGACCTCAAAACTAAACTGATGTTTGACGTGTTAATTTGAACGTTTGCGGGCAAAACACGATTGAACATCACTAACACATATGCACTGTTTGACGCAATTATTTAATCGTCTCCAGGGCACTTAAGACAGAATATCAAAGAATTCGTATCCAAAAAATTTTCGGATGATGTTTAAATATATAACTATAAGCCCTAGAAATTTCGCTTTAATCAATTATTTCTTTCTATCCCAAAAAAATCGATTTTTTAAACCCTCTAAAGCAGGCTCCTCCTTAAAACTCAATAATTAAGACATTTCGTGTTTTATTCTTATGTTTTCTCCTATAGAAATAAAGATAAATTAATTCATAACAATAAAATAACATGAAGTTAAGAAACTTACATTTCAAATTTGTGTGCGAATATCTTCTTGCTTTGTTTCTGACAGCAAAACCGATAAAATTGGTTTCCGTGACACCCAAAACCGATACAAATTCTGTTTTGAATATCAAACCAATAATGTCTGAATTCATGACACCTACTGCTTTTTTTGATCGGTTTCAATTCTGATTCCGACAACTATCAGATTCCACAACACCCTGTATATCAAGATTTTGTATTACGTGTGCTGATCTCCGCATAATTTAGAGCACAGATAACAGCACTGAATTTATATATTTTTTTTTTTTATTAACTTTGCTATTATTTATTGAATCTACCCTACTTAAGAGCCTAACAATAAGTTTTCGAATCTTAAACTACTCACTTAATTTACACCCTACATGGGTGATTATTATTTTAAACTGGGCCTAAAATATATTACGTCTGGGCTGGTAAGTCGTTTCTACGTAATCTTGAGCTCCTGTTCACACGCAATAACGATCTTGCTAGTTGGTTTGGGTGAACTGAAAGTTTCAATGCATATTTCGCGCATCGTTGCTCTATTTCAGTTCGTACGTCGGGAATTCTTAAGTCGCATTGGATGTTCTCATTTCGGATATACCACGGTGCTCCGGTGATTGTACGAAGAATTTTTGATTGCGCACGACGAAGAATTTCGATGTTGCTGCTACTCGCGTTGCCCCACAGCTCACACCCATAGGTCCAGATTGGTTTTAAAATAGTGTTGTATATAATGACTTTATACTCCAGACTCAGGGCTGAGCGAGAGTTAATAAGCCAGGGCAAAGAACATGCCTTTAACTTAAGGTAAGTTCTTTTAGCCTCTATGTGGTTTCGCCAAGTAAGTCGCCTATCCAGATGGACCCCTAGGTAAGTAACATGATTGCTTTGTGGTATTTGTACGTTCTTCAGTGTCAAAGGCGAACAGCTGCTCTTGTTTAGGGTAAATGTAACGTGCTTACATTTTTGCTCGTTTACCTTTATCCTCCAGTTTGCGAGCCAGTTGGCCACAGCTTCAATATGATTTCCTAGGAGCGCATTTGCATGAATTGGGCACTTGGAGCGACTGATTATTGCAGTGTCATCGGCAAAGGTAGACATAGTCAAGCGGTCGCATACTGGGATATATGAAGTGTATAAAACATATAACATTGGGCCAAGAACACTGCCTTGTGGTACATCAGCTTCAATCGTTTGGGCTTCAGATGTAGTGGTGTTACATCGAACTACAAAATTTCGATCATAAAGGTAGGACTTAAACAGTTCGTGGGTGTTTTGCGGGAGTAGCGTTTTTATTTTGTACATAAGACCATCTAACCATACTCGATCGAAAGCCTGCGCGACATCAAGAAATATTGCAGAACAATATTCCCCCTTTTCAAAGGCGGTTCGAATTTCAGATGTGATCCTATGTACTTGCTCGATCGTTCCATGCTTTTCCCTGAAGCCAAATTGATTAGATGGTATTATGTTGTGGGTTTCAAGATGTGGCTTAATGCGGAGCATAAGAAGTCTTTCAAATAATTTCGACATGCACGATAACAAGCTGATGGGTCTGTAGGAGGATGGCTGCGTTTTGTCCTTTCCAGGCTTAGGTATCACCACTATAGTTGACTTTTTCCATTGTTGAGGAAAGTGAGCTTGTTTTGTGATTGCATTGAAAAACATACAGATACAGATTATTGCACAATTTGGTAGCTCAATAATCATTTTTGGAGTAATTAAGTCGTGCCCAGGAGCTTTTCTTGGTTTCAATTTCTCCATAATTATTTTTGATATCTCTTCAGGTACGAATTTCACTGGCTCAGATTCCATCAAATAAGGTACGGTTAGAAGTGTAAAGTCATTAGTTCCTGGGTTTGGCTGGAAGACATTTTTTAGATGAGCAGCGAAGGTTGCTGACTTTTCTGCATCACTCCGAGCCCATTTGCATTATTGTCACGTATTGGCATTTCACATTCTATTGGCGAACTTAGGGTTTGATGTGCTTTCCACAACGGGTGCTTTGTACTAGTCGGTGACAGCTTTTGAATATACTGGTACTGCGCACGCTGTTCCTCGCTTCTGAGGGCTCTCGTCAGTGCATGTGTGGCCGCTTTCAACAGTTGTTTTGAGGCTGGTGATCTATGAACCTGCCACTCCCTTCGTAGGCGTCGCTTTTGTAATACTAGTATTTCAATTTCCCTATTAGTTACGCTTTGCTTTTTGTTTTCCATATAACCTTTTTGAGGAGTTGAAATTTTGGCGGCTGTTATAATGGTTGATTCGAATGCTGCGATGGTGTTTTCAATATCGACCGATGTATTTAAATTTGGTTCGAGTTCTATGTGTGTGCTGATGTATTTTTTGTACTTTAACCAGTTTGTAGCTTTTGACGTGAGCATATAGGGTAGCTCTTTATAGTGTGACTGATGCCGCAAAGTGAAGAGAACTGGTGAGTGGTCTGATGAGAGGTCTGCTATTGTTTCAGCAGTAATAAGGCTATGAGGAATTTTCCTAGCTACTGCGAAGTCAATTAAATCTGGCAGCTTTTTCGGGTCTGTCGGCCAATATGTAGGCTTTCCAAGAGACACGTAGTCCAGTTTGTTTCCTTTACATATAAGGGCGTTATATAATTGCTTGCCTTTAGGATTACATAACCGGGAACCCCAGTGAGGGTGTTTCGCGTTATAATCACCTGCAGCAAGAAAGCACTCTCCCAGCGAGCTGAAGAAATCTATAAATTGTTTTTCTGTGATCGGGAAGCGTGGGGGACAATAAACGGCGGACAAAGTAATGTCACCTTGCTTTGTCTGCACGCATATTGATGTCGCTTGCAAATAATTCTCAGCAATTCCATTTAAATAATGGTGTTTAATGCGACTCCTGATGATTCGTACAATAGAAGGTATATCCCGATACATTAAAGTTGTATTTATTGGTTAGGTGAGTTTCTGCAAGAAGCATTATATCAATTTCCTTGTCGTTGAGAAATTTTGACAGTTCCAGTTTATGGCGAGGTATACCATTTGCATTCCATAAAACAATTTTAAGCGAGCTCATTATTTTGAATTTTGGTTAGCAAGCGGTTGCAGCAATGTGTTTTGATTTCGCATAAGTTCTTGCATTGTGTTCTGCATGAATGTTATGAAGTTCATCATGCTATGTTGCATTGACGCTATCATTGCTTCTATATTCGATTGATTATCTGATTGAACGTGGGGCTGCTGTTCTTGCGGCTCAATAGGACTCGCTGTTGCTGTTGTTGTGGGTTTTCCTAGGCCTGATTTTAGGACGTTTGCAAACGATACGCCCGTGACGGTTTTTGATGGAGCTGTCAGCGGATATATTTCTGAATCGCTTTTAAAGTAATTGACCACAAAGATCAGACTTGCGCAAGAATTCCTAATATAAATAAAATAATAAAATCGAATTTATTTAAAGTTTTCGGGGTTAAATAGATTTGAATAAATTTGCAACTTTGTTATAGGTTCTGTAGCATTAAGTACCTCAGATTGTCCAAATGTTTAATTTTTGGCAACTTTCAGAGAAATACACTGAAGAGCAAAACTAGAATCTGACGAAACCGTTCTTTATGCTTTTTAGTGGGTTACGGTTTCAAAAACTACATAAGTTCTCTATGTGGTTCATGTCTGGGCATTGCGCAAGTTGCTTCATCGAAGAGTATAGAATCATTGGTATGTTGGAATATAATCCGGCAATCGGTAAATTTTATTTTAAAATGTCCAGATATTGCTATTTTTTTATCTTGTCATCGATTTTTACGATTGGACTTTATACTGCGTAAAACACCCAAATCTTTAAACATTCATCCCAAACAATGCCCCCACGCTTGCGTTAAAAGCGGTAATTCTTGCTTTATGATAGTTAATTTATTGGGTGTAAGTTGTGGTCTAACGTTTAGCTTCTTGCAATTGAATTTTTATGGATCGCAAACCCCTGCTACATATTGGCCTTTACCAGGTTGCTACTTTTTCCACTCGCAAAACTGTTATGTGGCATATTTTAAGCTTCTTGCCAGTATCGCGAGCAGATTGCCCAGCAGTTAAATAAATTTCAACTTTTTGTTTAGTTTCTTCCCTTACAAGAAAGA
This sequence comes from Bactrocera tryoni, assembly GCF_016617805.1. Classification (NCBI taxonomy): domain Eukaryota; kingdom Metazoa; phylum Arthropoda; class Insecta; order Diptera; family Tephritidae; genus Bactrocera; species Bactrocera tryoni. Next base: position 31,937,269 of record NC_052499.1, on the reverse strand, counting down.
ATTGAAAATTTCTGTGAGAAATTTCGATCCGAATACTAAATTCCAACGTTTACTTCTTCTTCTTCTTAACTGGCGTAGACACCGCTTACGCGATTATAGCCGAGTTAACAACAGCGCGCCAGTCGTTTCTTCTTTTCGCTACGTGGCGCCAATTGGATATTCCAAGCGAAGCCAGGTCCTTCTCCACTTGGTCCTTCCAACGGAGTGGAGGTCTTCCTCTTCCTCTGCTTCCCCCGGCGGGTACTGCGTCGAATACTTTCAGAGCTGGAGTGTTTTCATCCATGTCGTCATATATCTCGTACAGCTCATCGTTCCATCGAATGCGATATTCGCCGTGGCCAATGCGCAAAGGACCATAAATCTTTCGCAGAATTTTTCTCTCGAAAACTCGTAACGTCGACTCATCGGTTGCTGTCATCGCCCAAGCCTCTGCACCATATAGCAGGACGGGAATTATGAGCGACTTATAGAGTTTAGCTTTTGTTCGTCGAGAGAGGACTTTACTTTTCAATTGCCTACTCAGTCCGAAGTAGCACCTGTTGGCAAGAGCAATCCTGCGTTGGATTTCCAGGCTGACATTATTAGTGGTGTTAATGCTGGTTCCTAAATAGACGAAATTATCTACAACTTCAAAGTTATGACTGTCAACAGTGACGTGAGAGCCAAGTCGCGAGTGCGACGACTGTTTATTTGATGACAGGAGATATTTCGTTTTGCCCTCGTTCACTACCAGACCCATTTTCTGTGCTTCCTTGTCCACCCTAGAGAAGGCAGAACTAACGCCGCGGGTGTTGAGGCCGATGATATCAATATCGTCGGCATACGCCAGCAGCTGTACACTCTTATAGAAGATGGTACCTTCTCTGTTTAGTTCTGCAGCTCGAACTATTTTCTCCAGGAGCAGGTTGAAAAGTCGCACGATAGGGAGTCGCCTTGTCTGAAACCTCGTTTGGTATCGAACGGCTGGGAGAGGTCCTTCCCGATCCTGACGGAGCTTTTCGTGTTGTTCAACGTCAGTTTACACAGCCGTATTAGTTTTGCGGGGATACCAAATTCAGACATCGCGGCATAAAGGCAGCTCCTTTTCGTGCTGTCGAAAGCAGCTTTGAAATCGACGAAGAGGTGGTGTGTGTCGATTCTCCTTTCACGGTCTTTTCCAAGATTTGGCGCATGGTGAATATCTGGTCGGTTGTTGATTTTCCAGGTCTGAAGCCACACTGATAAGGTCCAATCAGTTTGTTGACGGTGGGCTTTAATCTTTCACACAATACGCTCGATAGAACCTTATATGCGATATTGAGGAGACAAATCCCACGGTAGTTGGCGCAGATTGTGGGGTCACCTTTCTTATGGATTGGGCATAGCACACTTAATCAATCCAATCCAATCGTTGGGCATGCATTCGTTCGACCATATTTTACAAAGAAGCTGATGCATGCTCCCTATTAGTTCTTCGCCGCCGTGTTTGAAATCGGCCGGTAGTCCGTCGGCCCCTGCCGCTTTGTTGTTCTTCAGGCGGGCAATTGCTATTCGAACTTCTTCATGGTCGGGTAATGGAACGTCTGCTCCATCGTCATCGATTGGGGAATCGGGTTCTCCTTCTCCTGGTGTTGTGCGTTCACTGCCATTCAGCAGGCTGGAGAAGTGTTCCTCCATAATTTAACTATGCTCTGGGCATCAGTGACTAGATCACCTTTGGGGTTCTACAAGAGTATGCTCCGGTCTTGAAACCTTCTGTAAGCCGCCGCATTTTTTCGTAGAATTTTCGAGCATTACCCCTGTCGGCCAGCTTATCAAGCTCTTCGTACTCACGCATTTCGGCCTCTTTCTTCTTCTGTCTGCAAATGCGTCTCGCTTCCCTCTTCAACTCTCGGTATCTATCCCATCCCGCACGTGTAGTGGTCGATCGTAACGTTGCGAGGTAGGCAGCCTGTTTTCCCTCCGCAGCGACACGGCTCTCCTCGTCGTACCAGCTGTTCTTTTGCTCTTTCCGAAAACCAATGGTTTCGGTTGCAGCTGTACGTAAGGAGTTTGAGATGCCGTCCCACAGTACCCTTATACCGAGGTGTTGACTAGTGCTCTCAGAGAGCAGGAGTGCAAGCCGAGTAGAAAATCGTTCGGCTGTCTGTTGTCATTGCAGCTTCTCGACGTCGAACCTTCCTTGTGTTTGTTGGTGTGCGTTTTTTGCTGCACAGAGGCGAGTGCGAATCTTGGCTGCAACAAGATAGTGGTCCGAGTCGATGTTAGGATCTCGGAGCGCACGCACATCTAAAACACTGGAGACGTGTCTTCCGTCTATCACAACATGACAGGTAGCTTGATGAATTTTTTTGTGCTGGAATCTAGTACTACAGATAACCATATTTCGGGCCCCGGCGAAGTCAATCAGCCTCAACCCATTTGGGGATGTTTCGTCGTGGAGGCTGAATTTACCGACCGTAGTGCCAGATATACCTTCTTTGCTCACCCTGGCGTTAAAGTCGCCAAGCACGATTTTGACATCGTGGCGGGGGCAGCTCTCATAAGCGCGCTCCAAGCGCTCATAGAAGGCATCTCTGGTCACATCGGCCTTCTCTTCCGTCGGGGCGTGGGCGCAAATCAGCGATATGTTGAAGAACCTCGCTTTGATGCGGATTGTGGCTAGACGTTCATTCACCGGAGTGAATGATAGTACTCGGCGACGGAGTCTCTCTCCCACTACGAATCCAACACCAAACTTGCGCTCCTTTATATGGCCACTGTAGTAAATGTCACAAGGACCTACTCGTCTCTGTCCTTGTCCCGTCCATCGCATTTCTTGGACGGCGGTGATGTCAGCCTTTATTTTTGCGAGGACATCAACCAGCTGGGCAGCGGCACCTTCCCAATTAAGGGTCCGGACATTCCAGGTGCATGCCCTCAAATCGTAGTCCTTATTCCGTTTGCCATGGTCGTCATCGAAAGGGAGTCTCTCATCCGAGGCTGTTTCAACTTTTTCATTGGTATTGTTTTTTACGTGGCGGGTCCCAAGACCAACGCACAACCCTATGTAGGGAATGTTTCGCCTTCTCACATTAGCTCGCCTTCGAACGGATGTTCTTAGGCTACCCAGAGGATACTTGGTCAAAGACCGGAAGTAGTGAGCTGCTTGAACCATGTGTAAAAGAATCGTTTCTGGCCACTCCCAAGTGAATGGCGATCAGAGAACTTTCCTCACTTGCGTGAACTTCTACACATGACTCCATCCTCCGTTTACTTAGTGGGTGCAAAAGTGGAAACATGTAGTTTTTCCATACTTTTAATTTTTTTTTTTTGATAAAACAAATAATCCAAATATACAATGCAGTGCAAAGTTTATTTAAGGAATTATTGTTCCAGTTTGCTCTTCAGTGTAAATAAGGGTAATATGAAAGCAGCTTAGAGATAAACAATGCGTCTTATCATTTCCGTTTTTGTATGAAATGTCCGCAAATAGGGTTAATTCGCCAACGGTATTATCACAGCTCTGGCCACAATATTTTTAAGGTATTTTAAAATTCCGCCATTGATGGTAAAGTTATTTACTGCATCGAACTGTGAAGAAAATAAATAAGAATTTGAATTAGAAGAACAATCTTGATTGTATTCTTACATAAAAAGAGGTCTCGGTTTGTGGCGTTTATTTCCATGTTTAATTCATTTAGATCACTCACGATCTGAATGGGAAACTTGCAGGCCACCTTCTGCATTTGTCCTTGCTGTTTCTACATCCCTTTCAGTATTGCTGTTTGCTCTTAGGAAGCTTCCACAAGAACATCGATTTTAGCCTGCGGCAATTTTTGGTCTGCTAAATATAAACATATCTTCTTCTGAATATATTACATATAAGAATAAATATAATGTTATCATTAAGGGAGGTGGAGTAAGGTTTGTTTCGTCGAAAAAAGACCTTTATTCATGAATTTTTTTAGAAAAAGTTATTGCTGTTGGTTTATTTTACTTATTGTTATATGAAAGTACAACATTTGCAGGATACTCAAAAAAAGTTTGATCGAAAAATAGCGAGGAATAACGGATTTATAAGCGATCTCTGCAGGCACCTCGAAAAGAAGTTTTTGTGCGGTGACCAGCCTACAGCATCACTGGATCATCTAAAACCAAAAAATCAAAATGCTTTCTTTAGTTTATTAGTCTATCTTTCAATTGACGTCGATTTCTTTTTAATTTTTCAATTTTTGGTACCATTTTCAAGCCAAAATGACGATTTTAGACGAAAAAATCGACCTATTTGCTATTGTAAAATTGTTAGTAATTAAAATTTTTTGAAAAACTCGACATCATCCGATACAATATATGTACATATATGTAGAATATTTGTACAAAATTTCAAAACGATCGATGCAGTAGTTTTTTCTGTAGGCTGGTCACCGACTTTAAAAATTACATATTTGGGAAAATCGATTCAAAGTTTTTACCGCTCAGCGCAGGTAGCTGGAAGGCACGCAAACCTAAGTTAGAGGTACCGTTATTCAACCTGCTGTAACTTCATTAGTTTTTCTCCGAATGACCTAAAACTTTAACACAATATTCATGAGCTGTTGATGGTTCAGAAAAAAAAATAAAAAAAATGAAAACAAAGTTGTCAAACCAAAAATAGCACTTACAGAGGAGGTAAAAAGGATACCCAATCTTTGGGTACTTATGTACGAGAAATCAGTAATTATATAGGGTGTTGTGGAATCCAAGACTTATTTGCTTAGCTCTCATAATTGCAAACCAATTGTGATTTTCAATGATGTCACAGAATCTGTTTGGATTTTCGTCTTTTCGAACATACGCAAAACTAATATTCGAATCAGCTGTTTACTAATGTGACAAATCTTGTGAAAGCAATTCTACTAAAATTTACAATAGGGGGTTCTCTTGCTCTTGCAAGATTGCATGATGACACAAAATCCAAAAATCCTATACCGAAATATACAAGAGTACAAGATCACCCATTGCAGAATCTATTGATATAAGAGCAGCTGATTCGGTAAATTTATTGTGAATTACTATTGTGCAAAACTTCTATGAATGACTATTATGGCTTACTATTTTAACGAGTATTGTGAATGAATAAATAAAAAAAAAAGAAAACAAATTGCGAAAAATTAAAGAATTTATTTTTTAAAAATGCTACACACTACTGAGAAAAAAAAAGTGTTAATTTTATAATTGAAAAAGCTGCTTCTAATATACATATGTACTACTACATCTGGATGATAATTGTTTATTTCACTTTTTTAAGCTTTAAAAAATCAAAAGTTTTAACTTTTTAGACGATTATAGCTATTGGAAAATTATGGATGAATTGGATGAAAGTCTTACAGTTATCTTATCGAACCATCACGGAAATTATCAAAATGTGCCTAAGTGTTCGGAATGGAGATCTAATTTTCTTGACTATTTAGACGAAAGCCGTGTCCAATAAATGCTCCGAGTCTCAAGAGATCAATTTACGTTGCTATTGTCCTTGATCAAAGACAGTGCACAGTTTAACATCGCTCAATCCATTAGGAAACTTTCGGTAGATCTACAGCTAGCTATAACCTTATATCGTTTGCGTTCATGGGCTGAAAGTGCGGCGATTCGTAAAGTAGCTACACTGTTTGGTGTAGGTTATGGTGAAACGCTTTACAATATATGTACATATATATTGAAGGTACTGAATTGAAACTTGCAGAAGCACTAGTTGTTAACCATTGGGTTTTTTTTTCAAAAAGCCGAATCTATTCCATAAAGGCACAAATTGTACAGGATTAACAGTAAAGGATTCGGCATGTAGTGGCGGGACACTTTGGTAGTGTACACGATGCTCGCATGTTTCGTACTAGTGTCTCTCCACTCAGAAAGATTCTCTTTTTCTTCTTCTCAATGGCTAGCAGGAGATTCTGCTTACCCATTGCTGACCACTCTTATCTCGCGATCAAAGCGTAAATCTTTCAACTTGCGTCATACCATATATCGCATGAGGATTGAACATTGCTTTGGGATTCTAAAAGAACTCTTTGGCACCCTCAAAAAATTAGGAATACGTATTCAGGACGAAAAAGTCATATTCTATCTTCTAACTGGTTTATTGTTTGCTGTGTATTGCATTACATCTTACGAACTACTTCTAATGATATTGAATACGTATATGTACAATATAGTTTCCGATAGCGGCGAAGAATCAGATGAATTTTCTCCACATGAAAATGGCCAACGAATAACTGAGGCAGAAGCCAAGCGCAAACCTTTGTACACAATAATGTTTGGTGATCAATGAAACGTTAATTAGCAATATATGTATGTATTTTATACTTTATATATCGATTATAACCTTTTTAGATCGTAGGTATGTACATACATAGTGGTATTAGGTATACCAACTCTATTTTTAATATAACTATCATACTTACGATACCTAAAAAAAGAAGCTAACTGCCATAAATAATCATAAATAAATACAAATGTAATTAATTCGAGCGCTCGATAAAAAATAACCCGGGCCGGTCCAACACCCCGGCATTCATAATTCTTCTGTGTCCAACTTCTTCTTCTTTCTACAATAATAATGAATTATAAATTTTTCTATTATGTATTTCTCATTTTTACCAATTCTCGTTCAGTCTCGAATATCGAGAGTATCGATGAACGATCAGTTCATGAACCCATTCGAATTTACAGCAGTGATGCCATAATTTCCCTACCAACAAGCTATTTACGTACAAAGTTATGTGTAGATAAATTTACAGACCTTATGCGAATAGTTCTTTGAAATTTGTTTACATGCACACATAATTCTCCTTCTTTATCTCGGTTATAGCCGAGTTAACAACAGCGCGCCAGTCGCTGCTTCTTTTCGCAATGTGGCGCCAGCCAGGTCCTTCTCCACTTGGTGCTTCCAATGGAGTGGAGGTCTTCCTCATCCTCTTCTTACCCCGGCAGATACTGCGTCGAATACTTTCAGAGCTGGAGTGTTTTCGTCCATTCGGACAACATGACCCAGCCAACGTAGGTTTTAATTCACTGAATTATGTCAATGCCGTCCTATATCTTATACAGCTCATCGTTCCATCGAATGCGATATTCGCGTGGCCAATGCCCAAAGGACCATAAATCTTTCGCAGAACCTTTCTCTCGAAAACTCGCAACGTCGGCTCATCACTTGTTGTCATCGTCCAAGCCTCTGCACCATAGCAGGACGGGAATTATGAGTAACTTATAGAGTTTGGTTTTTGTTCGTCGAGAGAGGACTTTACTTCTCAATTGCCTACTCAGTCCGAAGTAGCACCTGTTGGTTACCAACCAGTTATCCTGCGTTGGATTTCCAGGCTGACATTGTTGATGGTGTTTACGCTGGTTCCAAGATAGACGAAATTATGTACAGCTTCAAAGTTATGACGTGAGAGCCAAGTCGCGCGTGCGACGACTGTTTGTTTGATGACAGGAGATATTTCGTCTTGCCCTCGTTCGTTTTCTTTGTTTCCTTGTCCAGTCTGGAGAGAGCATAACTAACGATTTACTTCTGTAGCTCGAATTATTTTCTCCAAGAGCAGATTGAAGAAGTCGCACGACAGGGAGTCGCCTTGTCTGAAACCTAGTTTTTATCGAACGGCTCGGAGAGATCCTTCCCAATCCTGACGGAGCTTTTGGTGTTATTCAACTCAGTTTACACAGCCGTATTATTTTTGCGGGGATACCAAATTCAGACAGCATGGTGAATATCTGGTCGGTTGTTGATTTTCCAGGTCTAAAGCCACACTGATAAGGTCCAATCAGTTGTTGAATGTGGGCTTTAATCTTTCACACAATAAGCTCGATAGAACCTTATATGCGATGTTGATGAGGCTAATCCCACGGTAGTTGGCGCAGATTTTTGGGTCTCCCTTTTTGTGGATTCAGCAGAGTACACTTAAATTACATGGGCATGCTTGCGTCTGACCATATTTTACAGAGAAGCTGGGGGTTCTACAAGAGTATGCTTCGGTCTTGAAACCTTCTGTTAGTTGCCGCATTTTTTCGTCGAATTTTGAGCATTACCCTTGTCTACCAGCTTGTCGACGAATGTCTCACGCATTTAGGCTTCTTTCTTTTTATGTCTGCAAATGCGTCTCGCTTCCCTCTTCAACTCTCGGTATCTATCCCATCCCGCAGGTGTTATGGTCTATCGTAACGTTGCGAGGTAGGCAGTCTGTTTTCTGTGACACGGCACTCTTCGTCGTACCAGCTGTTCTTTTGAATTTTCCTAAAACCAATGGTTTCGGTTGCAGCTGTACGTAAAGAGCTTGAAATGCCGCTCCACAGTTCCCTTGTACCAAGATGTTGACGAGTGCTCTCGAAGAACAGAACTGCAAGTCGAGTAGAAAATCGTTGGCCGTCTGTTATGATTGCAGCTACTCGATGTCGAACCTTCCTTGTGTTTGTTGGCGAGCGTTTCTTGCTGTACAGAGGCGTGTGCGAATCTTAGCTGCAACTAAATAGTGGTCCGAATCGATATTAGGACCTCGGAGCGCACGCACATCTAAAACACTGGAGACATGTCTTCCGTCTATCACAACATGATCGAGCTGGCTTTTCGAAAGGGAGACAGCCAGGTGGCTTGATGAATTTTCTTATGCTGGAACCTAGTACCACAAATAACCATATTTCGGGTTCCCGGCGAAAGCGATCAGCCTCAACCCATTTGGGGCTGTTTCATCATAGTGCCAAAGATACCTTCTTTGCTCACCCTGGCGTTAAAGTCGTCAAGCACTCTCTTCCGTCGAGGCATGGACGCAGATCAGCGATATGTTGAAGAACCTCGCTTTGATGTGGATTGTGGCTAGACGTTCATCCACCGGAGTGAATGACAGTACTCGGCAAATTAACACTTACCGATCCAAACGGGGTTAGATCGCCGAAAGAACAGCCCTTGGTCGGATGAAATCCGAGTCAATTCCGGTGCGTAGAACCGGCTCTCGTGGGAATTGTACTGACCACCTCTTTGCATGCCCCACAAACCCCACCCATCTAACACCCTTCTCCCTTTGGTCCGACCCCGTCGAAACAGCACGTTTCTTGGGCCTACCGTTAGATGACATCGACGACAACACAAATGACATTTACCATCCCAACGGGGATTAGACTTCCGTTAAAACAACACAACAACAACAATAGTACTCGGCGACGGAGTCTCTCTATCACAAATCCCACACCAAATTTGGGCTCCTTTATATTGCAACTGTAGTAAATACCACAACGACCTACTCGTCTGAGTCCTTGTCCCGTCCATCGTATTTCTTGGACGGTGGTGAAGTCAGCCTTTATTTTCACGAGTACATCAACCAGCTGGGCAGCGGTATCTTCCCAATTAACGGACCCGATATTCCAGGTGCATACCCTTTAATCGTAGTCCTTAATTCGTTTGCAATGGGCGTCATCAAAAGGGGGTCTCTCATCCGAGGCTTGTTGTTCTCTTTCATTGGGTGCGTTTTTTACGTGGCTGTTCCCAAACCCAGCGCACAACCCTGAGGAGGGGTTGCTTTCAAACGGATGTTCTTTGGTTACCCAGAGGATACTTGGTCAAAGATCAGAAGTCTTGAGCTGATTGAGCCATATGTAAAAGGATCGTTTCTTGCCACTCCCAAGTGAATGGCAATCAAAGAACTTTCCTCACTTGCGTGAACTTCTACACATGACTCCATCCTCGTAAATACACGATTCTATAAGCATACATATCTAAACATTGAAATTAGCATCATTTTGTTCATTTAACTCCGAACATGCTCAAATCCTCTAATCGTGACGAGTACTGCTCCAAAAAAGGAACGTTTTGACAATTGGCACATCATGAACGTTCTATATAACTCTTCATTCTCTGCCACGATATTATTTCTCCAATTTTTTTAAAACAGTAATTTGGTGTGCTTAGGTACTTATTGTTTCGATAAATAATCATAAAAACTGCAATGAAACCCTAATATTTACACAGCTGATTGTCTACAAAATCTACACAAATATTACACAGGATATCACAGATATTATTACACATTTGAGTGAAGGGATCCTTCGTATAGTAAAAGTGCAAACAAACACAACTATAGTGGAGCAATGACTTCTCGTAAACGAAGCGGAAGTGGATCTTCGAAGCGTCCTAAAGAAAAAGTTGTTTACATTTACGAATTATTCTTTCGTGGAGAAGATCCAACCACTGAGAGTACGGAATTCTGGAATGAATTTTTTTTGTTACAACCCAATGTAGAATCACTTGAAGCTGAAATAACAAAACTTACATCCGAACAGTTTATCATAGTTAACAAAAATCTGACTTTAGTATTTCAGAAAAGCATTGAAATGATGGAAACAGGTCGGCTACAGCGTCATTTTTGTTGACATATGTGAATTAAATGAAAATATCTCTCCTGACACCATTTATCTTCCAGATCATCCGAAGCGACTGTTTAATAGCCTGCAAACGCTCTGTTCGTTATTTTATGCAATTTATAAAAAATCATCAACAGATTCTTCATTTAATTGTTTAAATGAAATTTTTGGTAACGAACGAATGGATAAAAGTATTCGACAGTTAATGAACAACTGTAACCAAATATTATTAGGTGAGGTAAAAATATTTTAAAATTTTACCCTCTTAGTTTATTTTCCATTTTAGGCGAAGTAGCTGAGAGAGCCCGTTTTATGTGCCTGAAACTACTGCTAATAATTGTGACTGGTACTGACAATATCAGTCAAAATGTTCTGCTGGAGTATTTGACAACGTATACCCTGTTTGATGATTTTGTACGTTTATTGAGTGATTCTACACTACGGGCACAGCATGGCCATGACGTTGTTATTTTGTTGACTGTATTAGTTAATTATAGAAAACATGAAGCGGCTAATCCATATGTGGTTCAGTTATCTATATTAGCTGACGAAATGGCTCTAAACGGGTAAAATTTTACATCTAAAAATAGATGTAATTATATGAATCAGTGAGCATTTGATGAAGTAATTATAAAATTTCGTTCGGTTTCGATTAAGACAGTGGCAAGAGTTTTAAAAGATCAGCCAAACTAAGCATTATAGTTTTTTTCAAATGTACACGGTTTTGTATATTTAATTTATTTTATATTCGATCATTTTAATTTTATGATATAACTATTTTTTTAGCTATGGCCAGATGATATCACAATCTCTGATTGATTTCTGTCGACAGTATATGCAGAGTTTATCAAATGTTCAGTCCTCATCTTGGTTTTCATCTTTATCAAACATTGTTGGAAATATGTTTGTATCAGACGAAGGCTGTGAACGTGTGCAGCAAATTAAAGCAAACAATGGACTTTTACTAGCCTTATACGAAGCGGTTCATCTAAATCGTAATTTCATAACTACTTTAGCTCACACGCAAGCTGAAACCAGTGCACCGCCGTCTCCTAGCAATACCTTAAATTTAGCAGAACCTGTGCCTGATTTGGCTACTGCTCCGATAATAGACATGACACAATATCCAACTAACTTGCTAGTTGCAGTTTTTCAATACTGGTATGAGTTTTATATCAGATAATTATAATGGTTTTTCTCATCGTGCTCTTTTTATATACATTACAGTTCAATTGTAATGCAAGATAACAAAAATGAATCCAGTGTCGCGAATCTTAAGCTTTGTTTCCTTATTTTAACATGTATATCGGAGGATCAGTATGCAAATTCAATGATGCATGATAGCAACCTCACATTTAAAGTCATGCTACATCGTGCTCAAATGCGTCATCGCAAATTAAATGTTGATAGGGTGGGTAAATCTCAACCATTGGCAGCCACATTGCTCGATCTATTGGTTGAATTTATTGTTTCACATTTAATGAAGAAATTCCCAATGGAGTTATATTTACTTTGCGTTGGCGTTATTCATCGAATACTTTGCTACCAAAAACGGTGCAGAGTTCGCTTGAATTATCCATGGAAAGAGCTGTGGTCGGCTTTAATCGGATTACTTCGCTTTCTTGTCAATCAGGAGCAAACACTTGTGAAGAAATGTAATATATTTTATTTATCAGTTCAGGTAAATTTGTTACTTATTTCAAATCAAAGGATTTTTTGTAAATAATTTATTCCTTTCTCTTAGGTGGTAAACATTTTTAACTTATTTATTACATATGGAGATACTTTCTTGGCAACAACGAATAGCTACGATGAATTGTACTACGAGTTAAATAGAGAAGAAAAAGTTTTTTCAGAGATACACGCATTAGGTAGGTGTTTGATAAATAGACTATGCTATCTAATAGAGTAGAACAGTGGTCGGCATTCTATATATTCAAACTTTTTATTTTTTAACAGTGTGTGTTTGTGAGAGAGCTTTTAAGCTTGTCTAGTGCTATGTTTTACTGTTTCTCTACCCTTTTGAGTTCAAGTATAAATAAGACCATCACTGATCGGCAGCCCATTGCCTGTGGGCACTCCGTAAGCGTGCTTTAAGTTATTGTTCCGGCTGATAATGGAACCGAGCCTGTTCAATTATTTCAGCAAGTCTCTACCAATTCAGTTTCGGATAATGTGTTATTTGTTTTAATATTGGATAGCTTATAGTAAACAGCTACCATATATTCATAAGGTGTTTTTTTTCTCATTTTTTTTTTGCCTTACTTTTTTTTTAAACTCATTAAATAAAGCTCTCTGTCTCTTTCCCTATACCTCTCCAACTCTATGTGCAAGCTTCTATAATGACTTTCTACATTATAAGCTCTGCATGTTACTTATCTATCTCATACTAACAAAAAGTATATTCTATAAAGAAAAAATCTAAATTCCACTCAATATTAGAATGCTTTTTTTTTTAGATCGCCGAAAAATTCATTTCTAATTGACATTGGCGAATATTAGAATGCTCGTGGGCAATGGCGTGTCGATAACTGGATTAGATCCACTTACCAATAAACATTGCGAGCATGAGCAAAATCAGACTATAATAAGAAAAAACGTTAAATTCGGCTTACATCAAGTATATTGCATCCAATATAAAACGAAGTGGAGTTTGTTGTAAAACGTCAGACAACGAGCTCAAGTTGCCGTTAGAATCTTGACTGACCCTTGTGCAGCTTCGCTCTGGATACTGTAGCAAGATTAAACGCCTATTTATTCAGCATGCAACGATCCCCCGCTTAACTCTAACCACCTCTTTGCTTATCTAGCTGACCCTATACATCTGACACCTCTCTCCCTATGGTCCGAGCCCGTCGAAACAACACGTTTCCTAGGTCTACCGTTGGATGACCTTAATGACAACTTTTCTGAACCTTACCAATATAAAACGTATTTCTTCTTCTAGTACTTTCTAGACATATTGCTCGATATACATACATAAACAACCTTCACGTCGATTTGAGGTTATTCTTCTTAATTGGCATAGACACCGCTTACGCGATTATAGCCGAGTTAACAACAGCGCGCCAGTCGTTTCTTCTTTTCGCTACGTGGCGCCAATTGGATATTCCAAGCGAAGCCAGGTCCTTCTCCACTTGGTCCTTCCAACGGAGTGGAGGTCTTCCTCTTCCTCTGCTTCTCCCGGCGGGTACTGCGTCGAATACTTTCAGAGCTGGAGTGTTTTCGTCCATTCGGACAACATGACCTAGCCAGCGTAGCCGCTGTCTTTTAATTCGCTGAACTATGTCAATGTCGTCGTATATCTCGTACAGCTCATCGTTCCATCGAATGCGATATTCGCCGTGGCCAACGCGCAAAGGACTATAAATCTTTCGCAGAAATTTTCTCTCGAAAACTCGCAACGTCGACTCATCTGTTGTTAAGATCGTCCAAGCCTCTGCAAAATATAGCAGGACGGGAATAATGAGTGACTTATAGAGTTTAGCTTTTGTTCGTCGAGAGAGGACTCACCTAGCACCTGTTGGCAAGAGCAATCCTGCGTTGGATTTCCAGGCTGACATTGTTGGTGGTGTTTACGCTGGTTTCAAGATAGACGAAATTATCTACAACTTCAAAGTTATGACTGTCAACAGTGACATGAGAGCCAAGTCGCGAGTGCGACGACTGTTTGTTTGATGACAGGAGATATTTCGTTTTGCCCTCGTTCACTGCCATACCCATTTTCTGTGCTTCCTTGTCCAACCTGGAGAAAGCAGAACTAACGGCGCGGGTGTTAAGGCCGATGGTATCAATATCATCGGCATACGCCAGCAGCTGTACACTCTTATAGAAGATGGTACCTTCTCTATTTAGTTCTGCAGCTCGAACTATTTTGAGGTTACGTAGTGAATATTTATAGGCTGATATCGGCGGTCTCGACAAACGACTAGCTTCTTGGGAAGAAAAGCACATTTGCACAATTTTAGCTTATCAGGCTGATGAATTATATATATTTATACACATAATTATATAAATGGTACATACACACACACATTTAGAGGTTTATTGAAAATTTATGTGAAATTTTGATTTTATTTGCTTGTTACTAATAACAATTTAATATATTTTGTGTTTTTATTTACGCCAAAGTTTTACGTTATACCACAATGGCAGATTGTGAATATAAAGATGATGTTATAAAACTATTGAATGCGCTGGTAAATATTTTGGCTATAGTAAAACATTTCCAAAATAAAATAAAAGAGTGGTTGGCGGAACAAGGCCTCTCTACGCCAACAGAAGACCAAATTTTAGATGTGGTTCGTAAGAATTATGATCTCACTCTTAAACTCCAAGATTCGCTTGACCAGTACGAGCGATATGCCGAAGCACCACGGCATAGTGCTTTTTTTAAAACAATGGTTCGAGATGTGGTCAACGACACTCGCAAACACATATACGACTATGTGAAAGAGGCAGTTTCTATTATACCAGACCAGGATGCGACACTCTCAACAAACTTATCTGTTACAAGCACATAAGTTAAGTAAATATACTTTTATATTTCTTTATAGTTGGAAAAGTTGATTCTGTAATACGCTTCAATTTTTATAATGCAATTTGCGCTGAATAAACAATTACACTCATTTCAAAATTATTTGTGTAACCAATAGTAATATGTGCATATAGAAAAATATTAAATAAAATGCTTATTGTTTGCATAGAGTAAGTGCCTAAGTTCTACTTAATACTGGTTAATAATTATCTTATGGTAAGTCTTCTAACCCCAGTGCTAAATAATTTGTATTTTTTGTCTTCCAAAATTATTTAAAATGAAAAACTGCATCATTCCTTTGGTGTGGCTAACATACATTATACTATACATTAATTAAAAACTATTCAATACAGTAAGATTGTATTTCCGGTGTTAGAATAACAGCGTGGATTACTTCCAAATTTGAAAATGATTGATACTAATTTCTTTCGATTTGTTATAAAGCACAAATAAAATATATTATATTACATTATAATTATATATTTTTTTTATTAATTTTATATTCAAGTTTATAACATATTAGTAATTTTGAAATTGACATAACAAAAGAGGGTAGATCATTTTTAATTTTTAACAATAATATTTATGGTTTTTAATTATAAAAAGACCTTCACTCCGTTGAAAGGACCATCTGGAGAAGGACCTGGCTTCGCTTGGAATATCCAATTGGAGCGAAAAGAAGAAACAACTGGCGCGCTGTTGTTAGCTCGGCTAAAATCGAGTAAGCGGTGTCTACGCCAGTAAAGAAGAAGAATTATAAACATTTTCAAATCTTATTTAAAAAAATAAATTGGGTTTTTGTCTGTTCGCTATAGCTGATCTAATGAGGATGGTTTGTAAAAAAAAATCTGAAAATGTTCATTTTTAACCGACTGACGAGCATAAATTTCCAAAAAGTGACTTTTCAAACAAAATTTTTTTTCTATTATTTTGTTGTTTTCCAATAGATTTATTTGTAAATTATTTGAATCGTTCAATTTCGGTCGTTTGCTTTCTTTACATGTGTGAAAACTTTATGCTTGTTTCATACAAAGTGATCAATTACAGATTGAAATTTGTTAGAGTATCGGTCGGCATTCTTTTTGCTATCAACATACATTGGCAGCTCAAAGCACTTGTACGAGTACTCGCACGATGCGAGGACATACATATGTACGTGCGCAATTATGGACGGCCGGATTTGTTTGTTTCATTCACTTGCAATGCAAAATGGTCACAGATTACGGAATTATTGAATCGCGGTCAATCAGCAAGAGATCGCCACGATGTCACAGCACGACTTTTCAAACAACACCTACGATGTTTGATGGACTTTATCTTGAAGCAACGTATATATAATGCTGTAAGCTGCTGGTTGGTTGATGGTGGTTACACCAGATCAAATTGATGAAATCAATTCTGCGAAAATTCCTGATCTGGAGATAGTACAGAATTATACGTAGTATTGGAAACCAATATAGTTCATGGGCCTTGTGGACGCCACAATCCCACTTCGGTTTGTATGTCTGACAAATGCACGAAACACTATTCACATGCTTTTCTTTTTCCAGCCAAAATGCTTTTCTTTCGGAAACGCAAACTGGAAATGATGGATATCCACCCTATCGGCGCTACTCACCAGACGACAATGGCAGAACATTCAGCATTCAATTTAGAGGAGTGAATATCGAAGTTGACAACACATGGATCGTATCATATTCGCCACTATTGTCTAATTCACATTCAAAACTCATATTAATGTTGAATATTGCAGTTTGGTGAAATCGATCAAATACGTTTGTTGTCATGAAAAGACGTAACCGCCAATAAATGCTATATCCTTGATCGGGATAAGGTGAGCAAATATCAAATGCAATGATATGTGACTGTATGGTATTTACTTTTACAATTCATGAACGTTTTCCGATTGTTGTGCATGTCGCGGTTTATTTGGAGAAGGCCAAAGAGTGTATTTCAACCCAGAGAATACATTATAGCCAGCGGAAACACCGTCAGCAACCAAATTGACGAGTTTTTAACTTCATTTGAGTCATTGCGTACTGTGAATGGAACGGTGTGTGCAACTTTTTGAGAAGCAATCCGCGGCAATAATGGGATACAAACAAAAATGACATTGCCGAAGACATTTTACATCGTATTCGCTAAGAATTGAAAATGGGCAAATTTCGGTTGATACTTTCAGTGGTTTGATATCAACTCCAGCTGAATTTTGTCAATTCACATCGACGAAAGATGAACTCATCACGAATGTTTGTCCGAACATTGTCCAAATTATCGTAACTACGATTGTTTGAGTGCACGCGTAATTTTAGCTGCCAAAAATACCGATGTTAAAGTCAACTGGAAGATTCAAACTCAAATTACGGGAGATTTGCGCTGATACAAATCCATCGATCCTCTTGACAATGAAGACGAAACCGTGAATTATCCAGTGGAATTTCTAAATTCTTTGGAGAGGCTTGACGCCTGCGGGGTCAGCTAGTTCAATATAATTCAGCAAGAGGCAAGAGGAACATTTCTCCATTAAATTTTCCAGCCAAAATGGTTGCTACCGCAATACTTCCTGTAATATTTTTAATTAGCAAACGAGAACCGTTGCATAATTGAGGTGGATTGCAATTAAGCTGAATAATAATAGTTGAAAATTTTTCAACCGAAGGTTGTGTAATGTCATTCTCCGAATATCTAGAAAATTTATGCATTAGTTTTCATCAACAACAAAAGCGAATGATTTAAAATGTATCAGATAGCCTGCCAACAACTGTTATAACTAGAAATTAATTTCGTAGAAAACCGCCTTGTATGGTAGCAACAATCAGAATAATCCAGATACATACTATATGTATACATAAATTACTGCACTCTTGCATTAGCTATGTATGTGTACTTATTATTATTTAGTAATAAACTATTTAAATTATTCTCACATGAATATTGAACACATGCTTATGATTTGAAATATATTTTTTGAATTTATAAATTATATTGATCTCTAACATAAAAAATCAGAAAATGTTCATTTTTAACCGACTAACGAGCGTAAATATCCAAAAAGTGACTTTTCCGTACAAAATTGTTTTCTCTATTTTTTTGTTGTTTTCCAATTGATTTATTTGTAAATAATTTGAATCGTTCAATTGTGGTCGTTTGCTTTCTTTATTTCAGCTATTCAAATCTCTATTGATCTCTAACATAAAAAAATAAAAAGTGTTCTAAGTCCATCACCTGATTCTAAACTATCTCCCTAACAATTTCCAGTCAAATCGGTTAAACCATTCTTGAGATATAAATAGTGAAACTAACACGACTCTTTTTTATGTATATATAGTATGTAGATATAAACAATTCGTGTTACCGGAATTGACTCGAATTTTATCCCGCCAAGGGCTGTTATTTGGACCATCTAACCATGTTTGGATCGGTAAGTTTTAAGTTTTTAATCAAGGAAATAAAATCTATCAGCTTTTGAAAGACATAATTTAAAATTTTATAACTTAACTTCGAATTTTATATATTAAATCACAATAGAGAACAATTGACGAAGGACTAGCTCGGGTGTATAAAGGAGCGCAAATTTTGTGTAGGATTCGTTGTAGGAGAGTAGCTCCATCGCCGAGTACTGGCATTCACCGGTGGTTGAACGTTTAGCCCCAATCCGCAACAAAGCGAAGTTCTTCAACATATCGCTGATTTGCGTCTATACCCCGACGGAAGAGAAGGACAATATGACCAAGGATGCCTTCTATGTGCGCTTGGAGCGCGTCTATGAGAGCTGCCCCCGTCACGATGTCAAAATCGTGTTACGCGACTTTAACGCCCGGATGGGCAAAGAAGGTATCTTTGGCACTATGGTCGGTAAATTCACTGTAGTACTAGATTTCAGCATTATAAAGATTCATCAAGCTACCTGGGGCCCTATTCTGTATCTCGATTCGAAAATGTATTCTATTCGAAATTCG
Organism: Bactrocera tryoni; assembly: GCF_016617805.1. Lineage (NCBI taxonomy): Eukaryota > Metazoa > Arthropoda > Insecta > Diptera > Tephritidae > Bactrocera > Bactrocera tryoni. The sequence goes on along the minus strand of NC_052499.1, from coordinate 31,918,426 downwards.
GATCTACTTTATAATTATCCGAAAGTTGTACCACCCTGTGCCAGAGTAAATACGTACAATTTTCGTTTTTGCTTTCTACAACTCAAAAGCTAACGAATATTTTATTCGAAAATTGGCTTGAAAATCCAATCCGAAAATCGAATTACAGAATATGAAAAATCCGAATTCGAGTAAATTGTTTTTCGAATCGAGTTACAGAATAGGCCCCCTGGCTTACTAAAGGTCGAAAAGCCACCAATCAGATCGATCATGTTATGTGTCTCCGAGGTTTCTAAACACTCTTGCTGCAAGGAATGTTCGACGTCGAGAAGCTGCAATCACAACAGACAGCCCAACGATTTTCTATTCGGCTTGCACATCTGCTCTCTGAGAGCACTCATCAGCAACTCGATATAAGGGAACTGTGGGACGGCATTTCGAGCTCCTTACTAATATCTGCAAACAAAACCATTGATTTTCGGGAAATTCAAAAGAACAACTGGTACGACGAGAAGTCCCTCAGCGGAGGAAAAACATACTGCCTACCTCGCAACGTTAAAAACGACCAAAACACGTGCGGGATGGGATACATAACGAGAAAAAAATTCTGCGAAAAAATGCGGTGACTGACAGAAGGCTTCAAGACCGGAGCATACTTCTAGAACCCTCAGAAGTGATTTAGTAACTGATGCCCAGAGAATACAAAATTTATGGAGGGAATACTTCTCCAGCCTGCTGAACGGCAGTGAGAGCTCAACACCAGAAAATGGTGAACCCGATTCCCCAATCGATGACGATGGGCGGATGTGCCATAACAATTACTCGTCTGAAGAGCGGCGTCTCGAAGCGGCGGGGGCCGATGGATTGTTGGCCGAGCTATTCAAATACGACAGCGAAGAACTGATAAGGAGCATGCATCAGCTTCTTTGTAAAATATGGTCGGACGAAAGTACATATGTCTAACGAGTGGAATTTAAGTCTGCTCTGCCCAATCCACAAAAAGGGAGACCCTACAATCTGCGCCAACTATCGTAGGATAAGCCTTCTCAACATCGCGTAAAAGGTTCAATCGAGCGTATTGTGTGAAAGGTTAAAGCCCACCGTCAACAAACTGATTGGACCTTATCAGCGTGGCTTTAGACCTGGCAAATCAACAACCGACCAGATATTCACCATGCGCCAAATTTTAGAAAAGACCCGTGAAAGAAGAATCGACACACACCACCTCTTCGTCGATTTCAAAGCTGCTTTCGACAGCACGAAAAGGAGCTGCCTTTATGCCGCGTTATCTGAATTCGGTAGCCCCGCGAGCTACGGCTCTGACGTTGAGCAACACCAAAACCTCTTCAGGATCAGGAAGGACCTCTCCGAGCCGTTCGATACCAAACGAGGTTTCAGACAAGACGACACCCTATCGTGCGACTTCTTCAATCTGCTGTTGGAGAAAATAATACGAGCTGCAGAACTTAATCGAGCAGGTACAATCGTCTATAAGAGTGTACAGCTGCTGGCATATGATATTGATATCATCGGCCTCAACACACGCACCGGTAGTGCTGCTTTCTCCAGACTGGACAAGGAAGCAAAGCAAATGGGTCTGGAAGTGAACGAGGGCAAGATGAAATATCTTCTGTCATCAAACACACAGTCGTTGCACTCGCGACTTGGCTCCCACGTCACTGTTGACAGTCATAACTTTGAAATTGTAGATAACTTCGTCTATCTTGGAACCAGCATCAACACCAACAACAACGTCAGCTTCGAAAGCCAACGAAGAATATCTCTTGCCAACAGGTGCTACTTCGGACTAAGTAGATAATTGAGAAGTAAAGTCCTATCTCAACGAACAAAAACAAAATAAATCACTCATTATTCCATTGACATAGCTCAGCGAATTAAAAGACAGTGGCGACGCAGTATCCGCCGGGGGAAGCAGAGAAAGGGGAAAACCTCCAAGACCTGGCTGCACTTGGTGTCTCGAATTGACGCCAAATTGCTGAAAGAAGAAACGATTGGCGCGCTTGTTACCTCGGCTATAACCGCTTAAGCAGTGTCTATGCTATTAAATACAGGTGGAAAGACCGAAATCATTTTATGGGGTATATTGGGGCAGAGAAAGGGATGGGCTGATTGCATTAATTTTGTCATTGCTCACGTATACTCGAGAGCATATTTTGAAGCAATTTTATATCGACATATTCGGAATAAAACTTGTTAGAATATAGAAATAGGAGATAGTATCGACCCGATTTTGTCTATCTACACACCCTCCAGGGCTTAAGAGATGTACCATGAATTATCTGAACGGTCGTCAATCTTCTTCTTCTTCTTAATTGGCGTAGACACCGCTTACGCAATTATAGCCGCGTTAGCAACAGCGCGCCAGTCGTTTCTTCTTTTCGCTACGTAGCGCCAATTGGATATTCCAAGCGTAGCCAGGTCCTTCTCCACCTGGTCCTTCCAACGGAGTGGAGGTCTTCCTCTTCCTCTGCTTCCCCCGGCGAGTACAGTGTCGAATACTTTCAGAGCTGGAGTGTTTCCGTCCATTCAGACAACATGGCCCAGCCAGTGTAGCCGCCGTCTTTTAATTTGCTGAACTATGTCAATGTCGTCATATATCTCATACAACTCATCGTTCCATCGAATGCGATATTCGCCGTGGCCAACGAGCAAAGGACTATAAATCTTTCGCAGAAATTTTCTCTCGAAAACTCGCAACGTCGACTCATCTGTTGTTAAGATCGTCCAAGCCTCTGCACCATATAGCAGGACGGGAATTATGAGTGGCTTATAGAGTTTGGTTTTTGTTTGTCGAGAGAGGACTTTGCTTCTCAATTGCCTACTCAGTCCGAAGTAGCACCTGTTGGCAAAAGTTATCCTGCGTTGGATTTTTAGGCTGACATTGTTGGTGGTGTTTACGCTGGTTCCAAGATAGGCGAAATTATCTACGACTTCAAAGTTATGACTGTCAACAGTGACGTGAGTGTGCGACGACTGTTTGTTTGAAGACTGACTGTTTGGAGAAAGCAGAACTAACGGCGCGGGTGTTAAGGCCGATGATATCAATATCATCGGCATACGCCAGCAGCTGTACACTCTTATAAAAGATGGTACCTTCTCTATTAAGTTCTGCAGCTCGAACTATTTTCTCCAGAAGCAGGTTGAAAAAGTCACACGATAGGGAATCGCCTTGTCTGAAAGCTCGTTTGGTATCGAACGGCTCGGAGAGGTCCTTCCCGATTCTGACGGAGCTTTTGGTGTTGCTCAACGTCAGTTTACACAGCCGTATTAATTTTGCGGGGATACCAAATTCAGACATCGCGGCATAGAGGCAGTTCCTTTTCGTGATGTCGAAAGCAGCTTTGAAATCGACGAAGAGGTGGTGTGCGTCGATTCTTCTTTCACGGGTCTTTTCCAAGATTTGGCGCATGGTGAACATCTGGTCGGTTGTTGATTTTTCAGGTCTGAAGCCACACTGATAAGGTCCATTTAGTTTATTGACGGTGGGCTTTAATCTTTCACACAATACGCTCGATAGAACCTTATACGCGATGTTGAGGAGGCTAATCCCACGGTAGTTGGCGCAGATTGTGGGGTCACCTTTCTTATGGATTGGGCATAGCACACTTAAATTCCAACCGTTGGGCATGCTTTCGTCCGGCCATATTTTACAAAGAATCTGATGCATGCCCCTTATCAGTTCTTCGCCGCCGTGTTTGAATAGCTCGGCCGGCAGTCCGTCGGCCCCTGCCGCTTTGTTGTTCTTCAGGCGGGCAATTGCTATTCGAACTTCTTCATGGTCGGGTAATGGAACGTCTGCTCCATCGTCATCGATTGGGGAATCGGGTTCTCCTTCTGCTGGTGTTCTGCGTCTTCAACTCTCGGTATCTATCCCATCCCGCACGTGTTGTGGTCGATCGTAACATTGCGAGGTAGGCAGCCTGTTTTCTCTCCGCTGCGAGACGACACTCCACGTCATACCAGCTGTTCTTTTGCACTTTCCGAAAACCAATGGTTTCGGTTGCAGCTGTACGTAAGGAATTTGAAATGCCGTCCCACAGTTCCCTTATACCGAGGTGTTGACTAGTGCTCTCAGAGAGCAGGAGTGCAAGCCGAGTAGAAAATCGTTCCTCTGTCTGTTGTGATTGCAGCTTCTCGACGTCGAACCTTCCTTGTGTTTGGTGGCGTGCGCTTTTTGCTGCACAGAGGCGGGTGCGAATCTTAGCTGCAACAAGATAGTGGTCCGAGTCGATGTTAGGATCTCGGAGCGCACGCACATCTAAAACACTGGAGACGTGTCTTCCGTCTATCACAACATGATCGATCTGGTTGGTAGTTTTTCGATCCGGAGACAGCCAGGTAGCTTGATGAATCTTTTTATGCTGGAATCTAGTACTACAGATAACCATATTTCGGGCCCCAGCGAAGTCGATCAGCCTCAACCCATTTGGGGATGTTTCGTCGTGGAGGCTGAATTTACCAACCGTAGTGCCAAATATACCTTCTTTACCCACCCTGGCATTAAAGTCGCTAAGCACGATTTTGACATCGTAGCGGGGGCAGCTTTCCTTATTTCGTTTGCCATGGTCGTCATCAAAAGGGGGGTTTCTCATCCGAGGCTGTTGGTAGTTTTTTATTGGGGTGAGCTTTTTACGTGGGGGGTCTTAAACCCAACGCACAACCCTATGGGGATGTTTCGCCTTCTCACTTTAGCTCGCCTTCGAACGGATGTTCTTAGGCTACCCAGAGGATACTTGGTCAAAGACCGGAAGTCGTGAGCTGCTTGAGTCATATGTAAAAGAATCGTTTCTGGCCACTCCCAAGTGAATGGCGATCAGAGAGCTTTTCTCACTTGCGTGAACTTCTACACATGACTCCATCCTCCACGGTCGTCAATCATCTGTACTAATTCTAGATCAAAATTCTAAGCTGAAAATAGTGGAACAGTGGATTCCGCTGGGAGGAAGTAAGGAATTTAAATTACCTCGCACTCTGATGCAATTTTGTACTTTCGCCAAACAGGGCTTAGGCTTTTTAAGTCAGCCGTAGACACTTGGATCCCCATATTCGGTAGCGTGGGTTATGATCCAATTTGAAAATTTTTTATGCGTCAAACGTATAGCGTGAAGTGAAAGAAGGGCACGCCAAATTCAGAAACTTTAAAATTAAAGCCAACTTCGATGCCAGAGTTTGGATATTATTTTGTGATCAAAACATTATAATCTTCTGCAGCAAGTTGCGAGAGTATGAACAAATCGTGAGTTTATTTGTACATATAGTATATGGTATTTGTACATACTATATACATCGTCAACTCTAAGCTGATTATGGTGAAAAACAAATATTCTTTCATTACACAAGTAAACTTACTCTAAGAAATTGTAATTGATGATCGTCTAAATGGGCATGCCCCTACTTTCAAAAAATAAGGTGATTTTTTATTTTTTCAAAAATATTTTATTATTCATCAATTTCTATTTTGACCCCTCCAAAGTACCCCCATCAGATACAATACACTTGTGCCAACCGTTTTGATATGTACTTTTTGGTCTGGCTTTCCTTAGTTATTCTATTATGACGATTGGACTTTGCTTTCAATGTCATAACCATGTACCCATGATTCGTCACCAGTTATGACGTTGACGCCATTCAACAATTCATTGCGATGCTCGAAAGGTTTTTCAAACTTCGCTGCCACACGCTTCATGCCCAAAATTTCCGAAAAAATTTATGGCGTGAGACAATCGATATATCGACATCTTCAGCAACTTCTCTAATAATTTCAAGATTCTCCATAACAATGTTTCTCACTTTTGTATCACTTGTAAACATATTTTTGGCACAGAGTACACTCAACGTACTTCACTGTCAACACGTCTGATCTGAAATCCTTAGACTCAATGAGGACTGATTCCATTTTTACTTAGTATTTTTCATTTTTGTATATGTATAGATTAACTATATAATATTGAAGTAAATGATTGTGATATTGTGATTACTTTTAACTGTGGAGACAAACTCAACAGATCATTGAATTTCAACTGGAGGAACTTACACAAATATGGCTTATGGTTGAATAATTCTTTCATATAACAAAACTAATTATTAGTAATCAACTTGAATGTGATATGAATTAGCAGATTAAAAACTAAATGAAGCGGGCATTTAAGTTTTCACTCTTCCAGCCCAAGACCCATATATAATATTAATTAAATAAGGCTTTCCGCAAAACCGTAAGAAACAGCAAACAAACTTTACCTTATAACTCCAAATTATATGTATTTTTATACTCTCGCAACAATGTTGCTAACGAGAGTATTATAGTTTTGTTCACATAACGGTTGTTTGTAAGTCCTAAAACTAAAAGAGTCAGATATAGGGTTATATATACCAAAGTGATCAGGGCGACGAGTAGAGTCGAAATCCGGATGTCTGTCTGTCCGTCCGTCCGTCTGTCCGGCCGTCCGTCTGTCCGTCCGTCCGTCCGTGCTAGCTGTAACTTGAGTAAAAATTGAGATATCATGATGAAACTTGGTACACGTATTCCTTGGCTCCATAAGAAGGTTAAGTTCGAAGATGGGCAAAATCGGCCAACTGCCACGCCCACAAAATGGCGGAAACCGAAAACCTATAAAGTGTCATAACTAAACCATAAATAAAGATATTAAAGTGAAATTTGGCGCAAAGGATCGCATTAAGGAGGGGCATATTTGGACGCAATTGTTTTGGAAAAGTGGGCGTGGCCCCGCCCCCTACTAAGTTTTTGTACATATCTCGGAAACTACTATAGCTTTGTCAACCAAAGTCTACAAAGTCGTTTTCTTCAGGCATTTCCATATACAGTTCAAAAATGGAAGAAATCGGATAATAACCACGCCCACCTCCCATACAAAGGTTATGTTCAAAATCACTAAAAGTGCGTTAACCGACTAACAAAAAACGTCAGAAACACTAAATTTTACGGAAGAAGTGGCAGAAGGAAGCTACACCCAGGCTTTTTTTAAAAATTGAAAATGGGCGTGGCGCCGCCCACTTATGGACCAAGAACCATATCTCAGGAGCTACTAGACCGATTTCAATGAAATTCGGTATATAATATTTTCTTAACACCCTGATGACATGTACGAAATATGGCTGAAATCGGTTCACAACCACGCCTTCTTCCAATATAAAGCTATTTTGAATTCCATCTGATGCCTTCTCTGTATAATACGAGTATAAACATTAGGAACCAATGATGATAGCGGAATAAAACTTTACAAAAATACGGTATTTGAAAAATATGTAAATGACGTATTATGAAATCTCGATTATCACTTTACCATGCGAGAGTATAAAATGTTCGGTGACACCTGAACTTAGCCCTTCCTTACTTGTTATAATGTTATTAATGTGAACAAGAGATCGACAGTATCAAATAAACACCAAAAATGAAAACAGATCAGTAATGCATAAAAGACCTTAAGATACTAAGCGAAGGAACAACTGTTTTTAACTATTTAAGTTTCCAAAAGGTTAAGAAAAATAAATATTTTTTTTCACATTAGTTGTACTTACTATGACTCTTCGCGGACAAGTTGACGTCCCTAGAAGAAGTTGTGGAAGTCACTTCTCACCATTAATCCGCTTTTTTGGAGGCTGTGCTACATTAAATGGTTTTCTATCCGGGTGCAAGCGAATAGGCCCCTTGCTGACTGCTTGCGGTGTATGGGTTTCGACCATAGTGCAGAGGGATATCTAAGCAAGAGGCTTCTAGATAATAGGGTTAGGAGTAGATGGCAAGTCTGTAGGAACAATAGCCGTAACGGTCGCATAATAGCTTAACGAGTATATCCGAGATGATATGTTTTTTTAGGGTAAAGCAGATTTCGGATCCTGTCTGAGTCTGAGTTTTCAGACTCCTATCTCATAGGTCAAAGTGTAAATGTGGGGCGCATATACAGGGTTGGGATCATGTGATCGCGGCAGTGGCGAAGGCAGGAAAAAAATTTGGGGGGGGTTTTATGTAAAAAGACAATGTTTCATTATTTTATTCACAAATTGAAGTCTAATCTTCTTTTATTTTGGGCCATAACATTTAAAATCTCTTCCTCCGTCACGTCTACATCTCTATGGATATTCAAGAGAGCCATTCCGTTCAGGCGTGCTTCTCCAGTTTTATTTCTTAAATGTGTTTTAAGCCTGCGAAGTGAGGAAAACGAGCGTTCACTTGAAGCGACAGATATAGGGATTGTTGCTCCAATCTTTAAAAAACGATGCACTAAAAAAGTTTTGGATCTCTTTGTTTGATTTAACCAGTTCCTGAAAATATATTCAAAATTTTAGTTAGAAAATATAATCTGAAGAAAAGATTTTTAACCTTTTCCACATTCTAAATTCAGCAAATGAAAAACAAATAATAAGTAAAGTTGTGTATCTAATTCAGACCAGTTTTTTCTGGTTGTTTTTATTAAAAATATAGGCATTTTAGTTAAGACACTCAAGTATTTTTTTGCAAATAGCATAATTTTTTTAAATTTAAATTTATTTCACAACAGTTTGCTCATGGAACGAAAACTGAAAGTCATAATAAATGAGTTTTTATTTTTCCTGTATTATGATTAACAATAAACTGTAAAAAATATAATAGAAACCTTATTGGTGACTTTTCAGTTCAGAACTAATTTTCAAAAGAAGTCCATTTTCGACTCACAATTCCCCTTAAATCTAAAAAAAATCCAGTTCAGCAGCCACAGAGTTATAAGGCAAGCTCATTACTTTGAAGCAAATTAAAAAAATGTCTCTGTCCAGTTTATATTTTTTTGTTTTTAACACTAACAAACCCCTGCGTTCGCCCCTGGATCGCGGAGTGGCTGACTCGGACATTAAGGATTAGCTGGACTGACAGACGATTGGTTGTGCCTTTTGTGATGTCCACTAGTTGGAATGCCGAACATTTAGGGATATATGATATGTTTGCGTTTGAGACATTTAGGCGGCGAAGGCGTTTAACCGTGAATGGTGTGTGCGTATTATGTGCATATGGGGTTCAACTCTTAGTCACCAGTCTAGCGCAGTACGAAAGCACAACTGGTAGAAGCTTCGCCTACGAGATTTGATCGGAGTTCTGGTACCACGGGAGGCAGGAGCCCTTGAAGTTCGCTTCAGCCTTCTTATGCTTCATCATTCCATCATAGTGATAGACAACAGCTACGATATTTAAATACTTAAATTCTTAGGTTGTCCTTCATTTAATTCTTAAAACTCTTTTATTGTCATCAGTGGCGTTTAAGAGATAAGTTTCCAGAGAGAGATTATCATTAATTTTTCTTTACTTTATACACAAATATTACAATTTGTGTAATTGGACAAAGCATAAAAAAATTAAAATATGAACAAATTGGTGAGATAACTGATTCTTAAAATAAGTTTCTTTAAACTATTTTAGCCACATAAATGGAGAAATTGAATCAACTTTCACTGGAAAAGTATTACATCAAAATAGGCTGTGGAAAAGAGTAAAACTATTTCGAATGCGAATCCATGATTATCGGTAACAAAAATTCTTTCACATTTACAAAGTGAAAGTTATGAAGTACCCTTAGCACAAATTATTCGAGAAGGATTGCATGAGTATGGCAAGCACGGAGAAAGAGTTGCTAGAAAATTCCATACGTTAGTAAAATAATACGAAAAAAGTATGGAATTTTGGAAAACAGTTTTTTGGACAGGTGAGTCTATGGTTCTGTTTGACGTACCAATGTACAAATCCTTAGTTTAAAGGATAAGAAAAGGATTTAATGGTATGACGTTGTTTATGCGAAAGTGGAATAGGGAAATTAATCACTGTAGAAGGTAAAGACAAAGCCGAAATCTACTTACAAATTTTAAAAGAGGTTACAATACCAGAAGGAAGGATACTATCAGGAAATGAATTTGTGCTACGACAAAAAAAACTAAATACTTAGAAGATGAAGATATTAATGTTTAGAAATAGCCACCGCAAAGCCCCAATATATCCCCAATTGAGAACGTTAAGACAATTTTGAATCTAGACATTTCTCAACAATCACTGCAAAATATTACACAATTAAAAAAGTTATCAATGAGTCAAGGGAAAAATTACTACCAAGGAATGCCAAATACTTGTGGAGACCGTGGAAGATCGTTTATCGAAAATGTCCGGCAGTAATTGAGTTCATTCTGGATATTAAAGCCAAAGGTAATGAATACAAATAACACTAGTTTACAGTACATTTGTTGCCGAAGAAATTTTAGCTGTTGCTGACTACATATAATATGCTATTTCCAAAAACATAATTTAAATATTTTTATCAGCTCTAGTTTCAGAGTTTCAGCTATGTAGGTATTACAAGAAAAAAACATGAATTTATTAGGAACAATTTTATTAAGCAAAATACTTAATCATTAAGTTCTAAAAAACTTCGTTTTAAAGCTCTTCTCCGATGTGTAGGCTTTGGAAAATTACGTTTTAGAGACCAACAATAGTCAGACATCATATTTGTATCCTAGAAACCCTGACAGCGCTCTTCCATGACGCGTAAGTCTTGATGCATACGCTCTCCCTGCTCTTCGCTCATATCTCCCAAATTTTCCGGAAACCTCTCTAGGTGACTATGGAGGAAGTGGAGTTGTATACTCATATTGCATCCCATATTTTTTAATTGTAGCAGAAGGTCTTCTACAAGTTCAATATAATTTTCAGATTTTTTATTTCCGAGAAAATTCTGCATCACAGATACGAATGCTATACAAGCCTTTAATTCTGACTCAGTCATAGAAATTCTAAATTGAGTATCTTTCGTAAGTTGTCTAATTTGGGGGCCATCAAAAATTCTGGCTTTAATCTTTTCTATAGTGAGCTGAGGAAATTTTTGGCAAATGTAAGAAAAGCAGTTCCCATCTTTATCTAGTGATTTTACAAACTGTTTCATGTTGCCCAGTTTTATATGTAATGGTGGAAGGATAATTTTGTTCCGAGCTACTAATGAATTGTAGACTATATGTATTGTGCTTTCCAGGCTCAATTTTTTCTCTCAAGGGCTAGTTTTTTCTCACCCAATGCTCTTGTTTAGCTCCAATGTCCCAAAGACATACTATATAAAACAGTGAAACTTTTTATAACCACTTTGTTGACCGAGAAGAATGTTGACCATTGTTAAATCGACACAAATTTGCCACTCATGGTCATTGTATTTTATTTTGCTCAAGACTAGCGAAATGTTACAATATTCCTCCTTTAACTTTGTACTGTGGGCAATAGGTTCCATTATGTAATAGAATACATTTGAGGCTACGTTTTGAGCTGTCAATGAATAAACGCCAGTCGTTTGATTCGTATCGCTTCAAGACCATTTTTATCAACAAGTTTTTGATATCTGAACAAAAGGTAATGCCGTTTTCTTCGGAAAAATAACGCCGAAATTCTGCATCTCTTTCACGATAAAAACTTAGTATCCGAGGATAGCAATTAGCTAAATTTTTAGTGTTTAAACCGTTTATGTTCACACTACAAAAATAACGGTTTACGAGATGATTTCGTGGTTCTCGCCAAATAGTCGGTGTTCCAAATTTAAAGGCACTTCTTTTACCACTTTTCCATAATCTTAAATACTCCACACAAGATTTACAAACACAATTGGGAGCCCAAGAATTCTTATTTTTATCCAAGAGCACCCCAAAATACTAAATATAGGTACTTTTCACCAACTCTGATATACACTATATACATACATGTGCTTAAGTGATAAAAATCAAAAACAAAGTAACTCGAGCTGCTTAAAAATTTTTGAGGGTAGATTTGACAAAAACAAGTATTAAGTTAATAATATCAATCGCAGAATTCGCGGCAACAGACAAAAAGTTCAATACTGTAAACTAGTGTAATATAACATGATTTAAGTACATAGTGATATTACTGCTCATTATCGAGCGATTTATTGTATATTTTTGCGTTTTAATAATTTTTAAATACTATTCGATCTGTACTTTAATTAACTTAAATATCATTGAAATAATTTAATCGAAAAAGTTATATTACTTTGAACAATTTATATTGCGTGGAAATTTAGTTCTGTCATGTACTGTATGTCAAACTAGAATTAAATGAGTTTTTATTAAACAAAAAGTTTTACTTAAACTGAATGCTTTTATATTTTAAATTACGTTTACACATATTTCGTATAGAGGATGTGACCTCTACCCGTGCATATTTTGCTTAATTAATTTTTATTATAAATAATTAGATATGACAAAGTGAATATTTACGATTTCAATAACAAACAAAACAAATGCTGAAATCCAGCTATTATTTTCTGGCTGCGTATATATTCCGGTGTAAACATACACACCTACTTGTATTCATCACAGCCGGCAAGTGAGGCTTAACGAAAATATTTTTAATGCTCGCCAAAACTGAATATGACTCAAACTAGGTACAACACATACATATACGTATAAGTATTTTGTTCTACATAAATCATTTGGTATACTACATAGGTATATATATAATGTGTGTACATTATAAGTGAGTATGTGTGCTATGTGTGTACTATTAAAAGCGCGTCAAGAATCGGAAAAGAAACTGTTGAATCAATATCTTTAGGATTCAAAAGCAAAAGTAATTTAACAAGCTTGCTGTGGCAGTACAAAAGCAGCAGAAATATTTAATAAACAGTAGGCAAATTCCATCAGAAATTAATATACATATGTGCATGCAGTACATGCAGATATACATACATATCTCATATGTAGACCCTTCTGCAATTTAGTCACTATTTGTATTCTAACAAATTTTCCGACAGGGTGTGTTAAATATATGATACATATGTATATATATATTTTATTAGTAGTTTAATATTTGCGAATGTATTTAGCGGTATATACAACTGGGTTCGAAATAATAGCATTGTCATTATCAGGAATTTAATCGAAGAAAATAATAATGTATTTGATGCTTATTTTATTTTTATTGTTGATATTCAAGCTTCCAAGAAATATAGTTTCTTTAAAAAATAATAAGCTTGTTTCCTAAAATATTTGACAGCAGTGTAGATAATTTTCCACCAAGAACCAATTGATTCATTATAATAACAAAAAATAAAGCTTAAGCTTTTACTACTTCATTGAACGTTCGTTGTTAGATAATACAGCTGCGTATCTCTAGGTATGGAGTCCACTAAACACATGCTTGGCTTTCTCCGTATCCTTCACATTGCATAACTGCTTCTTATTTGACAGATTCTTCTTCCCTACAGCTTCCTTGACTTCTGCCCAAAAATTTCCAATTGAATTAAAGTCAGGTGACTGGGCCACCTAGCTCATAACCCTAACTCCTTTTGAAATAAATCGGTCGTAGTCTTCTTGATATACCCATTTTACTGGCGTACCTAAATAAAAGTGTTGGACGGTACAATTTTTACCGGTCAGCGTTAACGTCAATGCGACAACTTTGCGTCAAATTGTCACTTTATTTGTAAAAATAAAAAAGAAAGAATATTTTAATATTTTACAAAAAAAAAATGGTTTTAAAATTTAAAGAGCGATATATTGACTAAACATTGTTTAATCTACTCACCTTAAAATAAACTTTTCTCATTTCAGTCAAATTCTCTCAAATAAAATGACTATTTCGCCTACTCTGCTATTTTAAATCACTACAAAAAATAACTACGTAGCACAAAAAACGGTACTCCATGAGTGACACCTGTTTCAAAACTCAATTTAAACACAGAGTAACAATATTTTGGACCGTGTTCTGGCATAGAAAAAAATAAATGACAAGAATCTTTTAAGTGTAGAAATAAGTTTATTTTAAGTCTCACAAGCCACTACTATTATTTCGAACATAGTTGTATATGCACAAACATATATGAATTAATATAGAAGTCAAGCAACATGCTAGACTGCGTCAATTTAAATTCGCGAATTAGTTGAATTTGAATCAATAAGAGTGTTACAACTCCCTCGATCATTTACTCATTTGGGAATAACATACTATTATAATTAACAATATGCGAGTTACTATTGTGATTTTTGTCGGTAAATATTCTAAAAAATTATATTTGTAATATTTTGCTTAAGAAACAAGGACTATTGAAATCTATTGAACATTTTTTCCACCTGTTGCCATAATACCAAAGTAAAAGAATGACTTTGTTGTTGTTGTAGCAGCAAATGACTGTGAAGACTGCTGCTAATTTGGCAGTCTTTGAAAATTCAGGTCGGCTCCGGTTACATACATCCAAATATTGTAGGAACGGGAGTGGCATCAGTCAGTGCACACTGTAATTCATTCATAAGCGGAACAAAGGCTTCAATAATAAGTAAAGGTAATACTCTTGCAAGGATCAAAGCTGGGAAAATACTTTTAGGTGTTGGCAAAACTATATCTTAAACAAGTATGGAGAAGCTAAGTTCGAAAGCAACCTAATATTTTATACTCTTGCAACTTGCAACAATCAAAGCCGGGGAAAAATTCTTTTCGAATTTCGATAATATATCTGACTGGTTCACCGCCATTTTCATTCGGATTTTCGTTATCTGCGGGCTTGAATAGTTTTGATCCGACTTGAACAATTTTTGGCTATTAGGTGGCCTCACAGGCACTATTCGTGCAAAGTTTTTTCCGGATACATTGATTGGTGTTTAATTTGCATACTGGAAAGTGAAAGAATCTGATGGATTTTAAAATTGTGTTATATGAGAAGTAGGCGTTGTTGTGGATAATGCTATCTAGGTCGGTGGCACGCTAACCAATTTTAACAACGGCTCCCATAAAGCCTTGTCTTATGATCTCGGACGTAAAATTTTAATTTTCTGACTTATTGTATTTTAAGTTGTTTAGGAGATATGTACATTAAACCTCTTAGAGTGCGTGGTCAGATCCATTTTTTCAAAGTTTTGCTACTGTAATCCTCTGCGCCAAATTACAGTTTTATATCTTAGTTTGGAGTTCAGTTGTGGTACTTTATAGACTTTCGTTTAATGGCGTTTTGTGGGCATGGCAGTGGTCCGATTACACCCATCTACGAACCTGTTCTCATTTTCTTGCCAAGGTATACGTGGGTGCACAGATAGACAATCCGACGGACAGACAGTCAGTCGGACTTCTAATCGACTCTTTCTGATTATTTACATACATATATGCTATGTATATCTATGCCGATTAGTTCTAGTTGATACAAACAGTCGTTAGGTGCACACGCTATACCATGTATGTAGCAACATTTTGCTTGAATATACAAATTTTAGGAACATTTTCAACAATAATTATTTGACAAAACTGTGAACCAATGCACCATAAATAATGCCGCAGAACCTTTCTCTCGAAAACTCGTAACGTCGACTCATCAGATGTTGTCATCGTCCATGCCTTTGCACCATATAGCATGACGGGAATAATGAGTAACTTATAGAGTTTGGATTTTGTTCTTCCGGAGAGAACTTTACTTCTCAATTGCCTACTCAATTCGAAGAAGCATCTGTTGGCAAGAGTTATTCTGCGTTGGATTTTGAAGCTGACATTATTATTGGTGTTGATTCTGGTTCCAAGATACAGGAAATTATCTACTACTTCGGAGTTATGACTGTCAACAGTGACGTGGGACCCTGGTCGCGAGTGCGACGACTGTTTGTTTGGTGACACGAGATATTTTGTCTTGCTCTCATTTACTACCAGACCCATTTTCCTCGATCCCTCATCCATTCTGGAGAAAACAGAACTAACGGCGCGGCTGTTGAGGCCAATGATATCAATATCATCGGCATACGCCAGCATGTATCACTTTTCACTTTCTCTCTCAAACCATTTTGAGGTTTCGATGAAACTACTTATGTCTGATATGCTTTTAGTTGAAATCCATTCAAGGTTTGGTGCTTGATGGATTCCAAGTGTTTTGTGTCGGATCGGGCATTCGCAGAGAAAGTGGAAAATTGTTTCCTTGTTCCCTGCTACTCCGCGGCCTCCGCAGATGTCGTTGTAGGGCATACCCATTTTGGACGCATGTTCCCCAAATGGCCACTGACCTGTTGTGGCAGCTGTTACTCTGCACATGCGTTTTCTTGACCTATTTAATAAGTCGTTGGTTCTTTTCTGGTCATATATTGGCCATAATTGTTTAGTTATGACGCATTTTGTAATGTTTTTCCACCTGTTATTTGCAACTTGTTGAAATTGTCTATTGATCTCTCCTTTGATCGATCCTAGCGGGCTCCTGCCTTTGCCAACTCGTCTGCTCTTTCGTCACCGAAAATGTTCCTGTGACCGAGAACCCAGATCAAGTCTAGTTGGAGCTTGTCTTTTATTGAGCTTAGTGCTCTCTTGCAGTTGTCAACTATGCTGGAATTTGTCATGGGTGAAGACAAGGCCAGGAGCGCCGCCTGGCTATCCGTAAATATAGTTGCTTTATCTATATTCCCGTGGTTTTCTAATAGAGCTTCGCAGGCTTTTTCTATGCCTAGTACTTCTGCTTGGAAGATGCTTGCCGAGTTCGGTAGACGTATAGAGAGAGATATGTCTAGATCAGCGGAGAACACCTCAGTGCCTACTCCGCAGTCCATTTTGGACCCGTCGGTATAGAATGAGATGGTATCCTCCTCTCCTATTGAACCTCTTCTCCATTCTCGTCTAGATGGTATCCTCACCTGGAAGTGTCTATTGAAATCCAGCTTTGGGAGAATGTAGTCTGATTTAATAATGGTGAGCTTGTTTAGGATTACACTATGTCTGTAGTTCTGCTGATTCCAACCTCCCAATTCTTTTATTCTTATCGCCGCAATAGCTGCTGTTGTGTGAATAAAAATGTCGATTGGGAGTTGATGTAGGATCACAGTGAGCGCATCAGTCGAACATGACCTGATTGCACCAGTAACACCCGCACATGCTGCTCTTTGTATTCCATTTAATTTTTTAATGTTGTATTGTTTGTTTAGCGCTGGCCACCATACCAGAGCTCCATATGTAAGTATAGGTCTTATGACAGCCGTATACATCCACATGATTATATATTGGTTTGAGGCCCCAATTCTTGTTGACGATTCTCTTACAAGTATAGTAGGCCATGTATGCTTTGTTTATTCTTTTTTCTATATTTATTTTCCCGTACATTTTGGTGTAAACCTCCACCCCCAAGTATTTAGCTGTGGGGGATAGAGTAGTGTTGTACCGTTTAGTACCGGAAGTTGAAATTGAGGTATTTTGGTTCTGCTTGCGAATAGCATCAGTTCTGTTTTGTTCGGGTTAACTCCTAGTCCATTGTTTTTAGCCCATAGGTTTAACCTTCGAAGTGCACTTTCCATAATCTCGCTGACTGTTGAAGGAAACATGCGTGATACCAACAACACTATATCGTCTGCATACGCTACTGCTTTCACTCTTCCACCGTTTAGTTGGAGCAGTATTTCGTTCAGCGCTACAACCCATAGAAGCGGAAAGAGGACCCCTCCTTGAGGCGTTCCTATACTCACATAACTTGTTTGTGTTGCAGCGCTGTTTGAAGCTAAAATCTTCCTATTCTCAAGCATCGATAGTATCCATCTGCACGCAGTGTCATCGATGCCACCATGTGCCAGAGAATTAATTATATCATTTACTTCTATGTTATTAAAGGCGCCCTCTATGTCTAGAAAAGCAGCCATGGTGTATTTTTTGTGGTGTAGTAATTTTTCAATTACACTTATCACCTCGTGAAGGGCAGTTTCGGTTGATCGGCCCTTTATATACGCATGTTGGGACTTCGATAACTTCTCCGCCATTATTGTTCTTACGTGTAAATCTATTAGCCTTTCTAGTACCTTCAACATAAAGGAGGTAAGGCTTATAGGTCTAAAATCCTTCGCATTCTCGTGTGTTCTTCTACCTGGTTTTGGAAGGAACACAACTTTACTTCTTTTCCAATTTCTTGGGATGTAAGATAGTTGAGTGCTAGCTTTGTATATATTTTCAAGCCTTTGAACCATTGGTTCTTCCAGTTTTTGCAGCATTATGGGCATAATCCCGTCAGGGCCTGCAAAACCATTTATGGCATATTTAATTTTGCTTTTGTCTACTAATTGGCTTCGATAATGAGCTGTTGATGCTGATGCTGCTTGCTGACTCCCGGGGAAGTGCGTTGTAATAAGTACCTCCAGAGACTCTTTTGCCGAGGAGGTCCAATCACTTCCCTCCGCCCTAATGTAGGCAGTATTAATATGATGTTTGGATAGCATTTTGCTCAGCCTAGCGGTTTGTCTGCAACTTTCTATCGAAGTGCAGAATGATCTCCATGAGTCGTTTTTAGCTTTCCTGACTGCTTTTTTGTATCTTTTCATAACATATTTATATAGCTTTTTCAAAACTGTTAGCGGAGTGAATTTATTGAAAGTTATTGTTAAGATTTTTTCCAACTTCTCTACTTCTGAATCTAGTTCCTGAGGATTTCTAATACTCTTATTGCCTCCCTTTTCAAGGCATTTGTTGCTATACTGGTAAATTCTTCCCACGCTGTTCTTCTAGGGCTCCGATATGTGAGAGGAGCACTGTATTTCTCGCGGATGCTGAAGAGTATCCAGGAGTGATCCGACATGGAAGGCTCATCGGATACCCTCCAGTTATCCACAACGAGACTGTCGTGTGTCTGTTGATAGCGAAAGGTTCAGCACTTCCTCCCACCCCTTAGAAGATTTTTAGTCTGGCCTTGCGAATTCCGAAGCTGGTTTTGTAGTCAGTCTTCTTCAGAGCCTCAATGGACTCATCGCATATTAGCCCCAGTATTGGTCTACTTGCTTTATTTGCTTTTTCCTTCTTGATCAGCTGCCACTCATCTATACCAGGTATAGATTTGTTCTGCAGCTTGATGCACCTCAGGAGTTTTTCGCGTGGCTCCTCTAGAGGGGGTAGCCAAATGCGAGCACGAGGTCTCTTCGGAATGTCCCTGGCGGGTAAAAGCCTCAATTGAAGGCCTACAAAGGCGTTGCTGATTTTAGCAACACTACCCGTCAGGAAATCTAGCGAGGCATGGTCCGCGCACTTGATGACCCTGTAGCCCCTGAGGGTCTCAGAGGAGTCAAACTCCGGGTGAGGACCCGCAGGATTGTCGAGTACAAAGCTTAGCACCATACTCGACAATCTGACGTCGATCTCCACCCATCTTTCCTGTATAGTGCTCGAAGAAGAGGAATTCCCATCTATGATGGCCACTTGCAGGCTATCCCTGGTTACATCGCAGAAATGCCTTGCCGTTGTTGTGCTGCTGTGTTCACCTTCACTCCGCCTAGGTTTTTTGGGCAGAGGTTTTGGTATTTCTGTGATAGAGCGATACCTTTTTTATGAAGTGCTCTCTTGTTTGCTCTCTTCCAGAGGTTCTGATTGCTTCCTTTTTAGGTAGCTTTCATATTCATCTACTATTGTTTTGAGGCGCTTTGTTTCTTCTTCATCAATTGGGAAACCGGCTGCCCTCTGGTACCGGGTTTTCCTCAGCTGATTCTGGGATTTCTTGCGCTTCTTTTTGTTTTCTCCTTTACCCGCCAGTGCACTTTGGTTGGTGCTCATGGCAACTTTGGAGGTGAGCGCTTCCTCCCTTAAATCTGCTGTTTTCACTGTTGTATCTACCGGTATACTTTGGTTGGTATGTCCGGCAGTAATCTTACTCGTCTCCCGGCTGGAGGCGAGTAATTCCTCCTCTTCGGATTCTGTAATGGGATTCCTGTAATTCATGTCCTTAGTCATCGCTGTTGTAGTCAATTTGTTTGTTGTTGTTGTTGCTTTATTGTTTTCGTTCATTTTGGTCCCACGAGTAAGCCGGAAAGGGTTGGTCACTCGTCAGAAGGCTTTTATACCTCCGACCTCGCCCGGGCATTGGAGGGGACCGTTCGCGATCAGCTATTTATTACCCCCCGCTGACCATTCAGCCTTCGGCACGGGTACCTCGACACCGTGGCTTAGGGTGCTGTTGGTGCGGGTATCCTCATACTTCCACAATAGGAGATGGGCGTAAAACCTAGGGTTTATTCATCCATATCACTAGTTTGGGAATTATGAGGTGCCCCTCTTAGTTCGTAAGATTAGAGTGCGTTTCCTTTGGGATGCACACTTTACTCTTACTTAAGCCCCTTCGCCACGACAAGGCGACCAACTGGAAAGAGTCAAACTGGTAAGAAGTGTCGAAAACACTAGTCTTTTGGAAATTTGGGTGATGTAAATTGAATGGTTTTGGAGATATATACAATTAACCTTTAGGGGTTACGACCACTTTTCAAATATTTAAAACCCCAGATGCCCCTTTGTAGTGCGATTTATTGTACCAAATAACAGTTCTGTATCTTAATTTGTGGTTTTGTTATGGCAACTTATCAGGGGTGTTGTGGAATCTGATAGTTGTCGGAATCAGAATTGAAACCGATCAAAAAAAGTAGTAGGTGACATGAATTCAGATATTATTGGTTTAATATTCGAAACAGAATTTGTATCGGTTTTGGGTGTGACGGAAACCAATTTTATCGGTTTTGCTATCAAAAACAAAGCAAGAAGATAGTCACTCACAGATTTGAAATGTAAGCTAAGAAATCAAGTTATTGTATTATTTCGAATTAATTTAGCGTTTTTTCCATAAGGGAAATATTAATAAATATTATCTCTTAAAAACTTCCTTTAATTCGGAACTTATTAAAAACTTTAACAGGAATGCTTCCAAATGTATTAATTTGCAAGTTTTTCATAATAGTTAACAGCTGGTTCGAATATTGGTTTTGAGTATGTTCGAAAAGACGAAAATGTAATCAGATTCTGTGACACCATTGAAAATCAGAATTAGTTTGCAATTCTGACAGCTAAGCAATTCTCTCTTGGATTCCACAACACCCCTGTATATGTGTTCGAATAGAGGTGATTAGTGGACGTGGTAATAGACCGATTCCGTCCATCTGCAATACCAATCCGCCATGGGTGCCGAGAAACACGTGTACTAAGTTTCATCACGATACCTTAATTTTTACTCAAGCTACTCGGAATTCGTCTTGTCATCCTGATCATTTATATATATGTATATAACTCTATCCGAGAAGAATTGCTCTAGAAATCTAAGCCCGTTTAGATCGTATCGTTACTGAAGCAATGCCTTGCAGCAGGGTTGCTTCGTATCCTTCTTACTCGTGCTGGCATTGATTCCAACTCAGGTCCGGAGAAATTCTTCTGCGACACTTGCGCCAAAAGGCTACATCCAAACTCCACCTCGGTCTGGTGTAATAGATGCAATATATGCAGCCATCTTAAGACTTGCTCAGTGCTCAGGACTTATGACACTCAGGGAATGGACCACGAGTTACGTGGTCCTATGTTGCCAACGCACTACTGCGACCTTAACATCCTTAACACCTCCACGATTCATAGGAGCTCAGATAGGCAACATGACTCTCATTCTGCTCAGTCCCCCACCTCTAACCTTCATCCCGCTCCAATCCTCGTGCGAGAGCCACTCTGCATCTCCTTTTTCCTCGCACAGTCTGTTTCATGTGCGATTCTTGTGCATGCTGCAGGGGTCTGCCCAACAAATCCCAAGAGTGGCATCACTCACTGACATAACAGAGCGGCAACCGCCCCTGCGCTTTTGCAGCTGCAACATCTACCACCTACACGCCACTCCTTTACTTCCAGGATCACCTACAGACACCCGCGTCAAACTCG
The DNA here is from genome assembly GCF_016617805.1 of Bactrocera tryoni. Lineage (NCBI taxonomy): Eukaryota > Metazoa > Arthropoda > Insecta > Diptera > Tephritidae > Bactrocera > Bactrocera tryoni. Next base: position 31,896,789 of record NC_052499.1, on the reverse strand, counting down.
GATCTTACAATTTAATTGCAACGAACTCTAGAACAAGATCGAATATATAGTTGCATTTATGATCCGGAAACGCGTATCGATAGCTGCGGACTAAAAAACCAAGCTAAAGAGCTTCTTAGATCTTCTGAGGTGTGAAGTTTTCAACGTTGTACGTAAAGATCGCGAGCGAGATAACGGTAGAGGCCAAGTCTTCATACTACACAACACCGTTCAATATCGTCTTATCGATGGCGACATCGGCCGCAGGGATACTATCCTAGAATGACGATTCGTCATTCTGCACAATGAATGACGAAGCCCCTACCAGAGTTATGGGCACCTGTAATAGCTCGCCCGATATTACCATTGCTAGTGGTGGTCTGATAAATAGCATAACCCGGCGATCTATGCTAACTCTTGCATCAGACCATCTGCCCATTATTATCTCGATCGAGACACCTCCCGATTTGGTTTCTGTGGAGAACCGCACATCCGTTAACTTTAACAAAGCTAACTGGGTCGGCTTCACAGAATTTGCTGAGAGCACCTTCAACGCTCTGCTCATTCCTATAGACATATCCGTTGGCGAATGTCGATTCCGCAAGGTGATCGCAGCAGCTACCGCTCGCTTCATCCCGGCTCGAAGAATAGCGGAAGTTCGCCCCAATTTCTCAGCTGAAGCAGCCGTTTTAGCTAATGAGAGCGACACCTTACGTCATGCCGATCCCGGGATCCCCGAATAAGTAATCTCAATTTGGAGATTCGACGATTGGCGCCATCATAAGCGGACGAAATGGATAGAGCACTTGAAGTCTTGCAACCTCTCCACCGGTGTGAGTAAGCTTTGGACTACTGTCAAGACTTTGTCTAACCAGAAGAGACATGACGACCGAGTTGAAGTTCAATTCAATGGTCAAGCCTCTTCGGACCCGAAGAAGTGCGCGAGCTATTTTAGCCTGCAAATTAAACTGCACCCTTCGGTAGACAAAACCAAGCGATATGTTAATCTACGCCTGCGCATAATGCCAAACGACTTCGCGCCACTTACTTTCACCGATGAGGAGGTTCAGAATGCCATCAACAAATCGAAATCTTCTAAATCCATTGGCCCTGATGCAATCAACATGCTTATGCTATAGCATATAGGCTCGACGGGAGTAAGCTACATATCTTACCAAAGTTCTCAACCTGTCGCTGACCACCCTTCAAATACCCGATGTGTGGAAAGTCGGATGAGTGGTCCCACTACTGAACCCTAGGAAACCCGCCAACAAAGGGGAGTCCTATCGTCCGATAACTCTCCTCTCCTCAGTAGTGAAGGCACTTGAGGCCTTGCTACTCCCGACCTTCACTCACCAAATAAGTCTAGCCAACCACCAGCATGGATTCCAAAAAGTGCACAGCACTTAGCTTCATAAACGCCAGATAGTTCGTGGCCTCAACCAGAAACCACCCTGTGAGAGAACGATCCTCATAGCGTTGGACTTGCCAAAAGCTTTTGACACAGTCAACCACACAACGCTACTGCAGGACATTGAGAAAACTACGCTTCCTCCAGGACTGAAGAGGCTGAACGGTTGTCAATCATCCGTACTATTTCGAGGTGAAACATCTAAACTGAGAAGAATTAAACAGGAAACTTCAGAGCTGCTAGAACACTGCACTCCGGACCACGACAGGATGCTTATTGATGTCTCCCATCGAACATCTACATAGTGAGACGCTTATGCTCCCAGTTAAGGAGCATAATGAACTCCTCTCCAAGCGGTTCCTGCTAGGATGTTTTCGTAGAAATCACCCTTGCAGCCACCTGCTTGGAGCGGAACCGCCTCCTAGGATATCAAGAGGTCATTCCTAAACTACGCCGACGGCATCAAACAATACGTCGACCAGACTTCGAACGCAATTAACTTCCGACAAGCACTGACCGCCATTCACAGTGTGGAGTCATCAACACCCTCACCGGCTCCCTTCCAGTGAATGGTTATTTGTAATCAAACCACCGCCCATTGCAACCGAAGATCCCGAGTTGCCGCGAGAAACGAGAGTGACCTTTGCGCAGCTTCGTTTTGGATACTGTAGCAGGTTAAACTCCTACTTGTCCAGAATAGACCCCCGACATATCTAGTATATGTCCTTCCTGCAAAGAGTCTCGGCATGACACTGGCTACCTCTTTGCATGCCCCACAAAGACCAATATCTGTCACCTCTCTCCCTTTGGTACGACCCCGTCGAAACAGCACGTTTCTTGGACCTACTATTGGATGACGCAGGCGACAACTTAGATAATCCTTACCATCCTGACGAGGATTAAGAACCCGTTACAACAAAAACAACAACACGTTTTTAACCTGTTTCAACGCCTTCCACGAGACGAATGCACCATAGAGCATTGCTGACTACAGAGCGAAAATACAACTTTTGCTAAGCAATACTTTTAATAATCTTTATAAATCATATGCAGATGGCACCGATTTTAATACATACATATGTATGAATATTGAAAACAAAGTTCAATGAAAAACTTAAATATTTCTTTATTATTTTTTGCCTTTCAGCACTCTGCCTCGTGGCTCTTACTTTTGCATCTCCAGCCGGCAAAAAGCAGGCCCCAGCATGTGCACGTGATTGCGGCGAAAAATATTCACCACTATGCGGCAAAGAGAAAAATGGCAGCAAGTTGCTTACATTTGGAAATGAATGCGTATTGTTGCGTTTTAATTGCGAACATCCCGATGGACGTAAGTGACAATATATGAAACTTACGTAGTAATTACTTACGTATATATTTTTTTTATTTGCAGAATATAACATAGATAGCGTAGGGGAATGTGCCGGCAATGTTAGCGTGCGCCTCTCCTAAAACAAGCCTTCTTATATGGTTTTATTGAAATGTGCAATTAAATTGAAGAAATAAATTTATTTCAATACGTGTATTGCGTAATAATCTTAGTGTTTAAATATAGTTTCTCATTCCATCACATATTTTCAACATAGACATACTTCTATTTCAACTTGCATACGATTATACTCTATTACAGTTCCCAAATTAAAGCTGACGTCCATGGTTCAACATTTCAAAAGGATACAATTTTATGCATTGTTATAAGTATTTAAAGCATAACAAAAGCCGGAAGATGCTGTTCTGAAAACAAAAACAATAAATATTTTAACATTAAGCCTGGGCAATAAAAATATCGTATCAAATAGTCATTAATTATTTCCAAGTCTTAGTAGAAAAAGTGATGAGCAAAACAATAAAAAAGTTTTCAGGTCTTGTACGATTCCAATTTCGTCCAATCGTATGGACGGATATAAAACGTTTTTCAGGTAAAAAAATATATATACATGTAACTGCCACAGGTTTTAGTTTTGAAATTTAATTGTATTTGAAGTCTAAATATTGTAAAACTATTTAAATATGTTAATACACTTTTTGCACATTTAATATATTTGTAAGTAGACTGCACATATTGACATACATCCGGTCAAGAACTTTCTGCAATGGCGGCCTTCGACTACGCTATAATAAATATTTATAATATATTTTTTTATTTAAAAAATAGACAATAAATCGATGTGCGCATAGTTGACTAGAATGAATTAGTTTAGCAATTTTTGGGCTTTAAATATAAATATCTCTAAAACTATAAGTTTGAAGCAAGTTTAAGTACATATGGGATTTTTAATTTGAAAAACTATATCTGTCCGACCAAATCAACAGATCACTTTAACATTGAATCCAGCTATCAATTATTAACATGTATGAAACATTGATTAGTTCGACACATTGAAAGATTTATTTGTTTAATGTTACTCACCTGATAATATCAGCTCTTAAATGTTTATCTTCCATTTAACACTCGTAAACTACAACTAATTCGTTAACATCATTTTTGATTTTTAATCATTCTTTTGTTGTTTTATTTTATAATCGGCAAGTGCTGCTTTTATAGCGTCCTCAGCAAGCATAGAACAATGCAATTTTACTGGGGGAAGACATAACTCTTTAGCTATGTCGGTATTCTTTAATTTTCCGGCTTCATCAATAGTTTTGCCTTTTACCCATTCTGTTGCTAAAGAACTACTAGCAATTGCTGAACCACAACCAAAGGTTTTAAATTTTGCATCGATAATTTTACCATTTTCATCAACTTTGATTTGAAGCTTCATGACATCGCCGCATGCTGGCGCACCAACTAAACCTGTTCCCACCCTTTGATCTTTCTTGTCAAGGGAACCTACATTTCTTGGGTTCTCATAATGTTCCACTACCTGAAAAATATATTATATATTATATATTTATTCTTAATATTGTAGTAATAATAAGTTTTTTATAAATAACATACTCAAGTATTAACCTAAAAATGATTTCAACACATATTTCATTGTTATGAAAGATCTTAATATAATAGATACTTACGTTTTCATGATAAAATACTGCTGGGACACTTTGAATACGTGTCAATCTAGCTTGGAGCAATTTAGATGCGCGAGTTAAGGACATTATTTTGATATATAAACAATTTCTGTTTAAATGATATAGAGTTGTGAAATTCTACGCCTTTAATATTTTGCTGCGATTTGCAAACGAAAACAAGAATATTTTGACAGTCAACGCGTTGCCAACTCCTTGGACAGACTTTTCAATAGTGTTGCCAAGTCAAAAATACACGTAACATTTAATACAGAGAACGTATAACCAGAGAACTTAAAAGTATAGAGAAGGCAGAGAATGTAAAGTCAGAGAACTTAAAAGTATAGAGAAGGTGCAGGTTCGACCAGAGAAACTGAAAACTCTGACACAGAGAACATAAACAAATTTTTTATGTTCTTGCCTCACATGCCCAAGAATATGAAGAGACATAAATATATGTATGTATGTATGTATGCATGCTCCTTATGTTCGCGATTACATGAGGCAACTTTAGTTGCTAATTCTCGGGCGATTCTCTTTTGCTGTCGCCCATTACCTTCACACGAGCAACTTGTGTTGCGGAACTCTGCTCGAGTTTTTTTTCTCATTCTCTTTCACTTTATTTTAACCCATTGTCTACTCTTTACTTTAACCCATTGTCGTTTCTTTTTCCTTTTAGGTATTTGGGCCACTCTATCACATATATTAATCAGCTCTGTCAATTAAGAAATACATTTTATTTATTAAAACAAAGATATATCACCCTTTTTACTATCGTCTGAATCAATTTGTATGGCTTCCTCCATACATTTCACAATATCTTTAATTAATTCGATTTTTTCATCATACTCCATTTTCTAAAATATTTATATTATATTATGTATATTTGTATACATATTTGCAAATTAATTACCAAAAGATGAAATTAAATTTTTTAAATATATTCAAAATATTAATTTCAAAAAAAGAACACGAATGCCGAAAAACGTCGCAGCGAACTGTTACGAATAAGAACACAAAGCGAGTTGCTGAACACTGGAAACTCGGCGCGATTCTCCTCTCCTCGTCGCCCCCTCGCCTATAAACCAAGAGTTGCCGCAACAAAAGTTGCCTCGTGTAATTGGGCTCTATGATGCTCCCAACAACAGCATTGTGATATTTTCATGCTTCACTTTTTCTTTCAACTTGGGAATCGCAATGTATGCAAATATGTATGTATGCTTTTGCGTTTTGCCGTCGGCAATTCAATATTGACATGTAAATATAATTATGATATGAGTATAATTTTATATGAATGCATGCATGTACATATGTACATACATCTTCTATCATATTAATCTTATGTCTCTGCGCATGCTCATATCATAATCTTTTTATGTATACGTATGTGCCCATTCAGAAATTCAAATCATGATTTTATCACTTATCAATATAATGTATTACATGCGCGCGCATTGATCTGCATGTTCATACATTCATATATACTTATATGTACATATAAGTTAAGAAATTTGATGTTAATTTCTTTTAAAAAAAATTTTATTTATTACTTGTTCGTTACATTACAGAGCTAAGACTAAACTTAAGAATTAATTTACTTAAAACCTAAGCTACGTTGCACCGGCCAACTGCTGACTTTGTTGCCGATTCTCCGAATTGGCTTATTTCGGTTGCGCGTGTTGGATTTCCGCTTCACGCCGAAAAATGAGCTTTGTGCTGATGAAAGCGTCTGGCTTTTACTGTGGGAAATGTTGTGCAATTAAAGATGCATTTCCGCTATGATTTGCTAATTATTGCTGATTATGTGTTATTACTTATTTAGTAATTGTTAACATTAGCCATGTTAACACTTCCTCTCTTAAAAGCGATCGTCCCGAGAGCCTATCAAAAATAGGGAGGTTGTTAAAATTGATGTAAGTATTTTGATCATTGGAAAGATCTTTGATCTCCTTAAGATCAATATTCGCTGGGGGCATCTGGTTAAGGTCCAGGCTTGAAGATATGATTATTCTGTTTTGGTGCTTTTTCCAGAATTTTCGAAAAAATATCATACCGAGAATGATAGTTGCAACGGCTCCAAGTGAAAGGGAGCTATTGGATATCGTTGCTGTCTTCAGAAGATTTATTCTTCGTATGTTATCAATGTGAAACTCCTTTAAGGCCTGGAGAGAAAGTAATTCAATTCGATTTCTTTCGATTGGTGCTGGTTGCAGGGCTGCTGGGATTGCCGGCAGTGGAACCAAATCGTAATTAATGTAAAATTGATGATTTATTTTTAACGTTGAGTTATGAAAATTAATAAGGTGTGTCCCTGATAAATTTTTCTGCATTCCGTCAGCATCTATTACGCCTTGAAAGCCATTAAGTAATATGGTGCCGGGTTTTACTTCTTCAATTTGTTGGATATGTTGGCCGTTTGTTAAAGTGCAAGATGAATTTAGGCTATTTACTACTCTAGGTATACAACTACTATTACTTATATTTACTAGTTGAGTTTGCTTACAAATCTCAATTTTCTTATAATTATTACATACTTCTTTAATTCCATAGGTATCTTTTGTACCCTTTAATATTTTATCAAATTCGACATTAATTATAATTTTGTTTTGCTTAACAACTGGTCTTATAATCATTTTTTGAAAATTTTCCTTAATAGTTAATGGTATTTTTACCAAGTAAAATATTGTCATATTTTGACTAATTACATTTATATTTGATATTTCTAGTGCTTCTTCAGCATTTTTGAAAGGTATTTCGTCATTTTCTAAATTTTCTAACGCAATTTCGATTTCATTTTTATTTAACAATAATGTATTTAAAATGTCTTTCTTTGCCCACTGTATGGCGTATTTAATGTTAATCAACTCTTCTTTTATTAATCGTATTCTATTCTGCAAATTTATAATAGTTTCGTTTTCTATATAAGTATCTTTCCTTATGTTATTAAGAAGATTATTTACTATCATGCTAATGTTATTAATTTTTTCGTTAAAAATATTGTTAATTAGTACTTGTTTATTATTATTATTATTGATATCATTAAGATTTTTGGTTATTACATCCAGATCTTCGTGATCGGGGCTTCCGGCTATGAATTTCCAAGCCGTTCCTAAACTATCTATGGATCTTTTCTGTCTTCTTTCGACAGGTTTTATTGTATCTAAAATTTGAAGAGATTGGGTTAATTCGTGTTTTAGGATGGGATAAAGGATTGTGTCCTTAGGTATGTCCGAAGAGGTGAATCTGTACATGTCCGTCAGAAATTGTTCGTACTTGTTGAGGTCGATTATGTGTATTAGTCTGAAGTCTCCATTCTGGATTTTTACTAGTCCGTCATTTATCGTAACTATTTGTGCCGTGGAGTAGTCATAAATGTCTATTGATGCGAATATTGGGTAAATAAGGAGAAGTCTGGAAACAAAAAATTTTAGTTTTGATTTTTTATATTGCGTTTATGAACTACTTTTCCTGATTCTGTCAAAACGGTGGAATTTTTGTCTTCCTTTACTATTTCTTTTCTAAATTTTGGAGATATTTTGGTTCCTAGTCGTTTGTTTATCCTAACGTAAATTGTTTCTCCAGGGTCATATGTTTTAATTGGATGACGGGCTTTATTATGGTAGGTAAGATCTTTTAGTTGTCTATTTTTTAGTTCCGAGATAATTTCTTCTCTAGCTCTTTCAAATTGGCTTGGGTCTGTGGAGATTCTTCTCCCGAAAAATACCTCTATTGGTTTTTTCTTTGTGGAGGAGTGGACTGAAAAATTGTACTCGTAGACGGAGTTATCGAGGAGAGTTCGGCGAATGAGGTGAAACTTCGCTCTGCTTTTAAACAGCGCATTATTTCTGTGAGGGTCGAGTGAAATCGCTCTACTTGACCATTTACGGAACTTGCATAAGGTGGTGTTTTAAAAATTTGTATATTTAGGTATCTTCCAATAAAAATCGAATGGAAGCTGAATTCAAAGACGTTTCATTGTCTATAACTACCGTTTCTGGTACGCCAAATTGAAACAGTAGTTCGCGGAGAGGTTCCTTAACGTGTTCTACGGCTCTGGAGCGAAGGATTTTGGTTTGGGCATACTTTGAAAATTTGTCTATGGCTGTAAGGACGAAATTTCGTTCAGTTATGTAAATATCAATATGTAAGATTTGTCCTGGAAATTGTGGAATAGGGGTTTCTCCTAGTTTTGGTTTGGTAGGGTGGCGGTCGTACTTATTTTCTTTGCAAACTGAGCATTGCTGAATAATTCTTTTTATTGTTTTGGTCATGGAGGGAAAATAGTAATTTTCTAAAATTTGAAGTTTGTTTTCACGAGAATTCCTATGTGCTCTTTTATGGGTATTTATGATTATTTCTTCTTGTTGCTGTTCGTCTGTCACATCCTGGACTTGGAGTTGAGAAAACCTGGTTTTATAGTTACTAAAGTGGATCGGGTATATTTCTTGAATTTTACCCATAGTTCTTTCGTCGGTTTTGATGCAATTTATTATGGAGGGGTTTAGGTACCTTTTTAGGAGATTTATTAATGTTTCTGAGTTATATTCCGGTTCTTCAATGACGTGTCTATGGTATGTGGGGAATACTATCTTGAATTGATAGGTAGAAATTGGGCCTGAATTTAGGAAGATTTGGGTTTTGAAAACGTTAATTGGGGATTCTACATGCCAAATTAAGTTATCGGATGAGCTCTCGTCACTATGCTGGGTTACTGACAAGGAGTTAATTGGTTCGGGAGGCGTTCTTGATAGTGCGTCGGCTACCACGTTAGTTGTGCCTGGTTTGTAATGGAGTTCATGATTGTATTCTTCCAGTGTGGCTTTCCAACGTTTCATTTTTGAGTTGTTATTTTTATTGCTGAGGGCCTGTGTAAGGGGTTGGTGGTCTGTATAAATTTTTACTTTGGCTGAACCGTATAGATAATTCCTGAAATTGTTTAGAGCCCAGATGATTGCTAAAAACTCTTTTTCGTTCGTAGCATAGGCTTCTTCTGTTTTGGTTAGTGTTCGGGAGATGAAGGCGATGGGGTGTTTGTCCTGCGAAAGGACTGCACCAATTGCAAAGTTTGACGCATCGGTCGTTAGATGGAATTCTTTATTGAAGTCAGGATAGGAAAGTATGACGTCGTCAGACATGAGTGAATTTTTAATTTTGTTGAAGGCATCTTTTGCGTCTTCATCCAATTCGATATTAATTTTGCTGGACTTGTTTTTAGATATACGTCCTTCTTCCCCTCTTAAGAGTATGGTTAGGGGTTTAGCCAGCATGGCGTAATCTTTAATAAAGCGACGATAGTAGCCGGAAAGGCCTAAAAATGAGCGAAGTTGCTTAATATTTTTGGGGTAAGGTATTTTAGCTATTGCTTCTACCTTTGAGGGATTCTTTGTTATTCCTTTTGAGGAAATAATAAATCCTAGAAACTCTACTGAGTCCCTGAAAAATGGCATTTGTCTAATTGTATTTTCATGTTTGCGACTTCAAGGGTTTTGAAAATTTGGTTTAAGTGGAGGGTGTGCTCTTCTTCAGAGTTGCTGAAAACGACTATATCATCGATATAGACATAGCAAATTTTCCCAATGTGATGACGAAGAATGTCATCTAAGGCTCGCTGGAAAATTGAAGGGCATTCTTGAGTCCGAATGGCAGTCTTGTGAATTCGTATTTGCCATTGTTTATTGAGAAAGCTGTTTTCTCAATATCGGATTCTTTGAGAGGGATTTGATGGAATCCACTCTTTAAATCCAAAACGGAAAAGTATTTGTTTTTCCCAAGCTGGGATAGTACCTCATTAATTTGGGGTATTGGGTAGCGGTCTGCTACAGTAATCGAGTTAAGCTTCCTATAGTCAATAACGATTCGGTATTGCTTATTGCCTTGGGAATCGGGTTTTTAGCTACAACCCAAACGGGTGAATTATAAGGTGATCTTGATGGTCGAATGATGCCATCGTCTAACATTTTGTTGATTTGGGTTTCGACTTCACCTTTTAATGACATTGGGTAAGGGTAATACCTTGTATAAACGGGAGTGTCCTTGTGCGTTCTGATTTCTCCTATGACTTTAGTGGTATAGGTAAGTTTATCGTTTGGTTCCGTAAAGAGATTAGAAAAATTTTCGACTAAATTATTAATTTCCTTCTGATGTTTTTGTGACAAGTTATCTTCCTTAATATGTATTTTGTTAACAGATCTTGAAGCTAGCTGCTTGATTTTAATTTTGGTATTGCCTTCTAACTCCATGAAGTTATTCTTTACGTGGATGACTGCGTCAAGCTCCTTAAGGCTATCATTCCCAATAATACCATGGAATGATGTCAGAGTTGGGAGGAGGTAGAATTTCAGTTTTTGTCTGAGTTAAATAGGTTTAGAAAGGTATGCTGTTTGATTTCGATGTCTCCTGCTATGGATTTCGCAAAAAAATGCTTTCGTTATTTATTGGATTGGGCACGATAGAGGATCGTATATAGTTTTTCGTAGATCCTGTATCTACTAAAATTTTCACAATATCTCCACTCTTCAGCCTGCATTCAACATAGGGCAGCGAAGAGTGACTCATTCTAAAAATGTAAATCAGTCGTGTCTATGTAGCTATCGTCCTGACCTTCATCATTTCTGTCTCTGTAACATTCGTCATCGTAATGGCTAGAGTTGTCGTTCGTCTGCTTGTCAATTGTTGTGGTAGGATAGTAAGCTTGGGGTTGTTCGGAATCTATATGGAAATTCCTTTGGATTTTATTAGGGGCACAGGAGCTGGAGGGTTGCCAGGAGGAGGTCTTTTGTTAATAGGGTCATTATTACGTGGCCTATTCATATAATTAATATTCTAGTTCGCAGTGATGGGTCAATGTCCATTGGTTCTGGACGTGGCTGTGGCTTATGCAAAGGACGTGGTGATGGATTGTAATGCTGTTGTGCATATTGGGGCGCCTGTTGCTGGCGTTGAACTTGATAGTTCATTTGCGGTGGCCTATGTGGAGTGGCTGCGTACAACCATGGTTGGGGCAAGTATGCCAATTCGGGGTAAAACTCATTGTTTATCCTTCTGGGAGGTAGTGGTGGACGAAACTCTTGTGGTTTCCTGCTGATATTGTTATTATTGCTCAAGGCATAATGTGACCTGAAGGTTTGATTCTCTAGCTTGAGACACAGGTGGAGTGCCTGAGGGAGATCTGCTGGTTCCCTCATTCCAAGGAGTCTCGGTAGATCTGCTTTGAGTCCGCGAACGAACGTGTCTAGGGCTTTATCCCTATACGTACGAGTTAGAAGGTGCATGGCTTCTGCGCCTACTTCCATGCATCCCAGTTTGTTCAGAATTAGTGAGAGATGAGAATATACCTTTTGGTAAAATTCTTGAATTGTATTGCTACCCTGTACGAGAGAGGTCATTTGGTACTCAAGGGTACCAAGGTCGCGTTTATCCGCGTAATGCAATGTTAGGCAACTGGAGATCGCCTTCCAATCCAGTGGAGTGTTATAGGACTCCAAGGCAATGTCGGCATTGCCCACGATTTTGTTTCTAATGACATTGAGGATGCCATAATATTTTGGGGTACCTCTTTGAGGCTCATATATCTGGAGGATCCTGTCCACGCTTTTCCTCCAAGATGTGAATTCTCCCGGATTTCCGGAGAACTCCCGAAGACATCGTACAACATCTGGTATTTTGTCTAATTCAGAGACATTCCCGAGTAGTCTTGAGTCTATGGTAATGTCCGTGAAATTCGAAAAGTTGGAATTTGGGTTAAGGGCGGCTTGAACCATGTTTCGCCCTTCAGTCCTTAAGACATTGTTCACAATTCCTGTGATTACGGAAGTTAACTCATCCATCGAGAATGAATTAGAAGAGGCAAGAGGCTGACCAGAAGGTGCTGGTGGCCCTTGGGGTGCGAGGTTGGCAGGATTAACTGGCATGATTGATATATTTCTATTATTCACTTTTTTATTTTAAAAATTTAATTTATCCCTGGCTTATTTTGTTTTGAGTTAAAACTTTCCTTTCTAAATTTTTCACTTTTAGTTAGCTTTTCGATATAATATTATCTCGTCTAGTTCAATTATTTTTTTTCTGAATTATGCTCTCTTTCTTAAATTATGTCACTATTCTTAAATTGTGTTCACCTTTGCATTAAAGATTTCTTAAACATAGTTTGTTTCACATTAAACAGTTTCACTTTTTATATTTTAAAAATTCTTTTACATATGTGAATATATTAATATTTATTCTTAAAATTAATTCTTACTCTAGTAGCAGGAACATTCTCCTGGGCAGGCGGCTAACGTCTTGCGTTTCCCGTTTGCTATTGGCAACTAGGGGGCCTCTTTTCCTGCACTTCTGTTGAGTCCTAGCCCAAGCCTTCGCCGTCTATGGGGTGGTAAGTATTATCCTTGTCTTCTAATGGTAGCCGCTGAGAATCACGACAGCACAAACTTTTTAACCAAGACTTGTGGATACACCCGCGAATTGTATTGATACGAAACGCGACTAGCGAAGGCCCCACGTTGGGCGCCAGTTAAGAAATTTGATGTTAATTTCTTTTAAAAAAAATTTTATTTATTACTTGTTCGTTACATTACAGAGCTAAGACTAAACTTAAGAATTAATTTACTTAAAACCTAAGCTACGTTGCACCGGCCAACTGCTGACTTTGTTGCCGATTCTCCGAATTGGCTTATTTCGGTTGCGCGTGTTGGATTTCCGCTTCACGCCGAAAAATGAGCTTTTGTGCTGATGAAAGCGTCTGGCTTTTACTGTGGGAAATGTTGTGCAACTAAAGATGCATTTCCGTTATGATTTGCTAATTATTGCTGATTATGTGTTATTACTTATTTAGTAATTGTTAACATTTGCCATGTTAACATATACATATTTGCATACATTGCCGAACAAATAATGCATAAGCATACAAACATACATATAAATGCGTACACATGTGAATATGTCACCAACAATAAATTGAAGCATTGTTCTACAAAAACAACAATTGTCTAAATAGCAAAAGCACCACAAGTCAATATGGCTGCCAAATTGGCGAAGTTCAAATGTAGTAAATTTTACAACAAAAACTATTTCATTCATAAACGCAGGCGCAAATTCCACAAGCGACCTCGCTTCATTCATAGAAACAGACGCCGTAACATCCCCCTGAGCATGCCTTTGCCAACAAGCGTCTTTTCGCGACGATGGCAAAAGCTAAAAATCATAAATTGAACAACTTTCTGATGATTCTTCACAGAAAGAAGTGACAAAAGTGGCAACATAGCCGTTGTCGATTTACAATATTTGTCTAAAATATTTTTCCGTGACTCGCAAAAATCTGCGTCGATATGTCAGAGAACATAAAAATTTTCGCATTATTTCGTTATCATTTCCATATTTGTACCAATAGAATTTCTATGGCATATATGTATGTACATATATTATTTCTTTGGCACATTTGTCTGTATGTTTACGAAAGCAAATTCGAGCCACATACATATGTACATACATTCATAAAAACAAGTGTCGCACGCTTCTTTCGCATCTCCGTTTTCATGGTCAACCAATAGCCGAAACTTGCTAAACTTAACTTTTTCGTACACTTTTATTTCACTTTTTTTTAATAAATAAACAAATTTCACTATCAGCTGTCTAAATGTACAAGTCTGCCGTCTGTCACCATAAAATTGCAATGCGAATTAGCGTTGCTTAAGGCGCATTAATTTTGCTCGTCTGTCAGGGCTATTAATTACTATATGTAATACTAAGTATGTTCGGACCGACAACGAAAACATGTTTTTGTGGGAAAGACTGGAAAACTTGTGTTTTCGTCCATGTCAAATCTGTCAAACGAAAACACAGTTTTCGCTGAAAACTATTTGAAAACTTACATTCCACTCTTTGTAATCGGTGATGCTCTAGTTTAATCGATGTTTTTGGAAGACATATTTTGCCGGCTCTAAATTGTTACTTGATATTTGTTTACATTCCATATACAAATACAGCTGTCATTTGATATTCTCATCCTGCTCTTGCAAAACCTTGCCCTGAGCAGAAATTGCAACGCAACGGCACAACAACAAACAAACGCAGAAAATTATTTGCATTGGCTGTAAAATATGTCAGACCAAAACCCATGCTTATTTTCGTGCCGTCATATATCACTAGATTCTGCAATGTGTACTCTCCTGGCCTTGCATATTTCGGTATAGGATTTTTGCATTTTGTGTCATCGTGCAATCTTGCAAGAGCAAGAGAATGCCGCTATTGATAGTTGTCAGTGAAAACTCATCGAAAACACACATTGTCGGTCCGAATGACTTAGATGCCACAACATACAAATGTGTTTTCAAAATGTTTTCAATGTCGGTCCGAACATGGTATAAATTATTTGTATACCATACTGCTTTCAATTATTAATTTTGATTTTGCCATTATATAAAGTTCAAATTTTATAAGTAAATAATCTGATTGGATTCATCTGGGTTTTTCCCAAACCATGCAATAAATGTTGGGCCACATTAATATATTCCAGACTGCACAACTCGGTTTATTCATTAAATTGTAAATGTTTGAATTTAAAATTTGTATAACTTTGTTTGTTATATTTAGGTGCTTCGAATTTGGACAAACATGCCCGTAAGGGACCATCTAAGCGGTGATGAATTTTAATTTACATTTAAACAACAAAAATGCTCAAGTGGGAACAATATCAATTACAGTGTCACTACGGAACGGCGGAACGGAATCACGAGTTGCACTATAATACGCTTCATGTAATTCCTATTACTTCACTTCTTTAGTGATTATCAAACCGAGCGGTAGAGCATGGTGCAAATTCAAGGGTTTAAAAATACTGAAAGTCGAACCGTGTTTTATTTCAATGAATGGAGTTGTAATTATTTGTTTGAATATGATTACACGCACACAGCAGTTTCGGTTAGAAATATCTGATTGCGCTACTGGGTAATTAAACGGTGATTTAAACGATAGGTGGCTTGCAGGGATGGTAGCCTCAAATTCATATCATTATTGGCTAGGTTGCGCGCATGTGATTTCAAATACGTACAGGGTTTTTCCGGAATGTAATAGGACTGTTTTCTTCCGCCGCGACTGTACTTCGGAGTGTGCGCGCAAAGACTGGATTCGATAGAGAGTCAGAACAAACGTTTTCGCGCAACGTGTTCCTGTGAGCGGTGCAACCCGAAAATACAACGTTCGTTAGAGCCGAGGTACCCGATTAAATTCTGTGTGAAAATCTGCGTCAGAGACGTGTGATATAATTATCAGGCTTACCCTAATTCCGCTTTGATTGATTGATTGATTGAATATGAGGAATGCACCGCGACCTTTGGTCTATTGCGCCCTCTCCTAACTCACATAGACCACCTAGCCCCAGCGCATTGATGAAGTTCAATAGACTTCCAGGCGCTAATGAGGCTATGCGATCTCTATCCGAAAACATTGATCCAAGGGCCTTAGTCCTGCGTCTACAGACTGCTGTGCAGTCGATCAGCAGGTGCCCCGGGGTTTCAGGCTCCAAGTCACAGAACAGGCAGTTAACGCAAGAGGATAGACCCATGTTGTACAGATGCCTATTCAACTTGCAGTGGCCGGTATACCATGCGACCAATAGCCTGATTTTGTTCCTGGGGAGGTTTTTTACAACCTTGAACCTACTCAAGTTGTATCCTCCCATTAGCAACTTGGCATGTCTCATACCGGCGGTTGCCGCCAATGCTCCTCCCTGCCCACTCCTTCATCCTTGCGGAGTAGCTCATTTATGGTATGTGGACCTACCCCAATAAAGGGTTCTGGTCCCACCATCTTGGTGGAGGCTGCGGTTCATTACCGGCTATACCTCTGTGACCAGGCACCCAGATTAGGTGTACCTGGTTACGTTCTGCAAGGCTGTTCAGCCTTTCCCTGCACTCCTGCACTAATAGCGATTTGATTTCGTAAGAGGAGATCGCTTTTAGCGCCGCTTGACTATCGCAGAGAATGGCTATTCTCTCAAGGCGATAGTTGCGATGGAGGTTTATTTCTATACCCTGACTTATGGGAAAACTTCTGCTTGGGAACTCTCCCATGGGTATGGAGAGCTTAGTACGTGGGCCCGCGATCCCTGCACCGATTCCCTCCGACATTTTCGAGCCATTGGTGTACCACCTCAACGTGCTATTCCTCAACATCAGCTCGAGATTGGAGTCATTCCACTCGCCTTTGCTGCCGAGGGTGACCTTGAACTTCTTCTTGAAGTTAAATGTTTTGGTAGTGCTGTCCCTCGGGATGAGGGCTGATGGTACATCGCCATTTATCTTTTCCATCCTCTGGGACGAGATTACCCTACCTTTGCCCCACCCCTCTGCCGTTATTTGCAGAATTGTGTGCTTGGCTACCTGACCAATAACCAAATGAAGCGGAGTAAGTTCCAGCAGAACCTCCAGTGCTGCCGTTGGGCAAGTGCGCATTGCGCCCGTCATGCGGACACAGGCTAGCCGCTGCAGCTTCGATGGTTTGGTTTTAACCGAAGTCTGCGACGCTATTGAGGCCCAGGCCACCGCCTCGTATGTGATTATTGGTCGCACTATCATGGTGTACAACCACCTAACGATCCTTGGCTTACAGCCCCAGGACTTGCCCGCCAGCCGATTGCACACCATTAAAGCTTTTGTTGTCCACCGCAGAGTAGAATCTAGCATCAAACCTAGGTATTCGACACTGCTTGTCATTCCTATCTCCCCCCCCAAGTGTGAGATTCCTGAGACCGGGTAGGGACCTGCGTCTCGTAAACGGGACTACGATCGTCTTGGAGGGATTGATATTCAATTCAACCTCCCTACACCCAATTTTCACCAGGTTTAGACCTCTTTGTATTAGGTCACAGAGAGTGTCTTCGTATTTACCTTTTGCTAAAATTACAATGTCGTTCGCATACCCCTGGCAGCGGATCCCATTGTTCGTTAGCAATACTAACAGGTCGTCTACGACCAGACTCCATAGCAGGGGTGATAACACACCTCCCTGTGGGCAGCCTCTGGTTGTGCCGAGACGAATCCTCTTATTATCTACTGTGGTCTCAGCAACTCTGGTGCGCAGTACGGCATCAATCCATCTGCGCACCGGTGCTTCCACATTCCTTTTCTCCAGTGCCTTGGCTACACTTCTATGAGACGTGTTACCAAAGGCACCTTCGATGTCCAAGAACGCGCAAAGCATCACCTCTCCATGCTCCAGTGAACTCTCTATCTCAGAGGTTATCTGGTATAGAGCAGTACTGGTGGATCTGCCCGCTCATGGTCCACGATCATGGTCAACGATCTCTCACGTGAGGCAGTAAATACTGCTCCCCCTGCTGTAATAGCGCTGCGAAAATATCATCCACTCCCGGAGACTTGAATCTCTCAAACGAGCCCATTGCCCACCTGATCGAGTCCGCCGTAAATAGCTGTTTGGCGATATTCCAATCCTCGCGGGATGGCCTGTGTTCGATCACGGGTAGACATTGGTCTTCTCAAACCGTCTCCGGGAAGTGCGTCCGCAGAAGCTCCGTCGCTCTGTCCTCTGCGCTGGTCGTAAATGTCCCATCTCCTCTTTTGATTGCTACCACTGCGTCGTTTGTGCCTATGGCCAGAGCTTTATGCAGCCGAGCCGCCTCTGGTGTTGAGGTGACATTCTCGCAGAATCTCCTGAAGCTAGCCTGCTTTGCAGACCTAATATCCTTATTGTATAAAGTGAGATAGCTCCTATATTCTTCCCAGACCCCCGTACTTTTCGCTTCGTTGAATAGGCTGCGTACTTTTTTCCGGAGGTCTGCTAGTTTCCTTGACCACCAGGGACAGTTTCGTCTATCTGTGGTCACTTGTAGGGGGCAGCTGCCATAATAAGCGTTAATGACAGACTCGTTTAGCTTAGATAGCCTAATCTCCAAGCCTGGGCCTGACACACTATTATCAGTCTGCCCCTCCCCCTGCTCAATTTCTCACTTAGTATATTCCTGAAGGTATCCCAGTTCGCCTTCCAAGGGTTGCGCTTGGGGGGAAGTTTCCTGACCTCTGCCTTTAGCGTAAACCTTAAAATCCTGTGGTCTGACAAGGAGGGCTCCGTCGAGACTCTCCATTGCGAGACCAATCCGTTTGCAGGCTCATTACTCAAGGTGATGCCCAGCACCCTCCTGTTTATAGTTATGAATGTGGGTTCACATTCTCTATCACTAAGTTACTTCCTACTATGTATTCTAAAAGGGACTCACCTCTTGAGTTGCAGTTGGTATTACCCCATTCCACAAGGTGGGCGTTTGCGTCTCACCCAATAATAAGGGGGAGCCTATGCCTTCTGCAATGCTCCACCAGCCTTTCCACCACCTCCGGTGGTGCCGTGGGTACCTCCCCTGGGAAGTATGCTGAAGTCAGGACGAAGTCCTTGCCTTCAAAGTCCCTGGCTTGCACCGCCACCAGATCCTGCGTCAGGAACTCTGAAATGCAGAAGAATTCAATGTTATTCCTGACAACTATGCAAGTTCTGGGTCTCTCGCTAGAGAGATCCCAGATTACCTTATTTGACTCCGTTTTGAGGCCTTTAACCTCTCCTCTATGGACCCAAGGCTCTTGGATTAGCAGTATGCCCAATTTCTCCGCTGTGAACCTGTTCGCTATGACAATCGAAGCTGCCGCCGCGTGATGCAGGTTCACCGTGGCAATTTCCGTATTGACGGCCATTATAATAATGGTTCGAGGAAGGGTATATCCTCTTCGCCGCCGTCAATCACGCTGCCGTCCAGTGGGTCTCCTAACCCCTCGAGTAGTCCCTGCGTGGAGGGTAGCTCTGCTCCTTGACCGCAGGAACTAACATCCGGGATGTCGATGGTCGCCGCTGTCATTGCCTGTCCAGTCCTGCTTCCGCTGGGCTGATTCGCCACCTCGTCCACCTGCATTGCTACTTCATCCGGGGGTTCAACAGTCTCTGCCTGTTTTTCGACACCCCCGCTTTGTTCGGTCGCAGCCTTTTCTGCTCCCTTGCTTCCAGTGGCTGCAGGCTTGTGGGGCCGCATGACTACCGTTCTGAACCTGTAGAACAGGCGGAAGCTCGCTGCCCGGACGTACTTGTACGATTCGTCGTCAATGTACAGGTACAATTTCCAACCTATAATGTCTCCTATTTTTTCCACCTGCTGCTGACAATGCGCCAGGACGAGATGCTGAGGCCCAGGTTCTGATTTTTCACTAGAGCTTAGGAAAACTCATAAGGTTTGTCCCCGCATCGAGGGAGGAACATTGTCATGCTTGATTGGCAAATCTTCCGCTCTCCTCACGCAGAGGACAGGACCCTTCCAGTTCTTCAGCTATGGGGCGACCTCTTCCATATGGGAGGTCCTGGAGCACGGTAAGTTCCTCCGGTGTGTAACTCCGCCGGGTAGATTTGAGGCAGTACAGCCGCATATCTGCGCGCACCTCCTCCACCCGGTGGGGTGTCGATTCGCAAGATTGGCCTCCGGCCGCCTTGTGTTGCTGCCCCTCAGCCTTTTGGAGCTGGGAGGCTCCTGCGGCGTGATTTGGCCACTCTTTCGCTTTGCAGCTTGAGCATACGTGTCCGAGGGCACTGCCCTTCCACCGCCACGCTTTGCGAACAATGTAGCACTGACCGGGCCACGGTTGCTGTCTCCGCCGCCTTGCGCGAGTTAAGGAACGTATTCCTTATAATAGTAATAAACATTAAAACAACCTTTTGTTTCAGTAAACAGAATGCATCAAAACAACCTTGAGTTCGAACAATTGAAATGCACTATCACTACCACAAACAATCCTAAACAAACAAGTATCAAAACAACATTGAGTTTGAATACCACAACAACCTTATCTTAAAACAAAGCTATTGTATCTAAGCAAGCAATATATATGTACGTAAACAAACCTTAACAAATAATATAATCTGTATCTTAACAAACTATTAACTAGTAATAAGTAAACATACTAGTTAGTATAAATATAAGTAAGAACCATGTAACAAGTTACTCTTAAGAGTATAAATAAAGAGTACATATTTCGGTGCAGCTCAGAACCATGTAACAAGTTACTCTTAAGAGTGTAAATAAAGAGTACACATTTCGGTGCAGCTCAAAATATATTCTTTTGACTAATTTTTACTTTATGTAAAAATTAACTAGCGCGAGCTGACACGGTCTTGCCACGCACCTTATCTGGGGATGCGTTGCTCCCTTTGCTCCTGCTTCTGGCCATAGCCTCCGCTGCCTCGAGAGTCTTTCCTTCTCGGAGGTAGCGCAGGTACCACTTCATACTGGCACCACTCATACCTTTCCTGTGCGGGTCGTCACATCCGCCGGGTTTACCAGCTTCTGGGAGAGGGCGTTGCCCACCTCTTCTGCGCCTCCTCCTCCGTCCACTACGAGCGCCGTCGGGCTCTGCCCGATGTGACTCACCCGGGTCCGACCCGCTCCGCCTTCTGGCGGGGGTCTTGGTGGCGCTCGTTGCTGCTTCCGCGGCGTCAGGTCCTTTCGCCAGGCGAGCGCCGCTGCATGGGGGCATGTCGTCATCATCCTCCCTGGCATGCTCCTCAAACAGCGCCCACTGCTCTGGCGAGAGAGCGTCGAGGAAGCTAAACTTCCGCCTAGCTCCTTGACCTCCTTTGCTCGCTGCTGCACCGGTTTCCTTATCGTTGTCCGAGTCCGTTTTCCGTTGCCTTGTTTCCGGGTTGGTTTGCTTTGAATTATTTGTGCTCATCTTTTCATTACGACCCTTGGCTCAACAAGGTGAGCTGTCGGGTCTATTATTTTGATGGGGAACTAGAAGGTCCGCCACGCCAGAGCCCCTTGACGCGGTAAGGTCACAGTTACTCCCCAATTTGGCCCGGTGTTTGGGAGGCTCCGTTATAATACCGCCGAATTTACCTCCTGGCTGCAAATCATCCACTGGCCACGGCAGTCGCATAACACCCTGGATTAGGAGGTGGTAGCTCTTGGTTGGCGCACGCATGCGGCACCCGACATCCTGCCTGGGCAGTGCCTATCGGCACCACCCACACCGGTTGGGGGATGCCGAGTATGTCTTGCGTCTAAGCACCTGCACCGCGACAAGATGCCTACCATTCGCAGAGGCTGCTTTATCAAGAAGTGGTGTGTTTCGGTGGCACTAGGCCTTTTTGAAGGGCCGGGAAAGAGGTCGCTGATGAATGAGCAAATCAAAAGTGAAAACGATACTCATTGTCTTTTTTGACATCAAAGGCATCGTCCACCATGAGTTTGTTCTTCCTGGACAAACTGTCAACGTCAAGTTAAACGTGGAAGTCCTCAAGAGACTCAAACGAAGGGTCAATCGGGTTCGACAAGACATCGCAGCCGATTGGAATTTGCACCACGAACAGCTACCCAATCAAGACCGGCATCCCAACGCTTCCGCAGCTGCCCTACAGCCCAGATCTAAACAACATTCACCTCGACTCTCAAGGCTATTCCGGAGAATGCCTTCCGTGACGCCTTCAATGCTTGGCAATCGCGCTGGCAGCGCTGCATCGACGCAGAAGGAGCATATTTTGAAAGTTTTTAAAGAATTGTAACGATTGGTTCAATAAATTTTTTTCTAAATGGACACAGTCCTATTACTTTCTGACAAACTCTGTTAGTACAGACAATTTTTAAAATATAATAGAAATTATTAATTTGAACTATTTTTTACACTTAATGGATGCGTTAAAAGAAATGTTGCGGAAATATTTACAATTAGGTAAGAATTCTTAATGTTCTGAAATATTGGATGCACATAACCACAGCTATTCATACATGCAGCCGCAATTATTAGAACTCTTTTAAGAATTTGCCATAATTCTTTGTTGTCATTGTTTATGTAGCTATGTAATATTCTTCTTCTTTATTGGCGTAGACACCACTTACGCGATTATATCCGAGTTAACAACAGCGCGAGTGAATACCAGTATCAACGACGCTTATACACAAGTATATGAGAAACGCTTATAAAGCCAGTTCTGTCCTAATCAAATAAACAAGAGTATCAAACACAAGACTTTGAACTCATACCACCCATACCCGATTGCGAAACATGCATAGGCCGCATGATAAGCAATTGTTTACAACAAATAATAAAATTAGACTTTAGACCAAGCCACAAAACATGAATAGGTTATCCATTGCGAGACCAATCCGTTTGCAGGCTCATTACTCAAGGTGATGCCCAGCACCCTCCTGTTTATAGTTATGAATGTGGGGTTCACATTCTCTCTATCACCTAAGTTACTTCCTACTATGTATTCTAAAAGGGACTCACCTCTTGAGTTGCAGTTGGTATTACCCCATTCCACAAGGTGGGCGTTTGCGTCTCACCCAATAATAAGGGGGAGCCTATGCCTTCTGCAATGCTCCACCAGTTCTTCCACCACCTCCGGTGGAGTACCGTGGCAATACTCCCCTGGGAGAAGTATGCTGGTACAGTCAGGACGAAGTCCTTGCCTTCAAAGTCCCTAAAGCTTGCACCTTGCCACCAGATCCTGCGTCAGGAACTCTGAAATGCAGAAGAATTCAATGTTATTCTGACAACTATGCAAGTTCTGGGTCTCTCGCTAGAGAGATCCCAGATTACCTTATTTGACTCCGTTTTGAGGCCTTTAACCTCTCCTCTATGGACCCAAGGCTCTTGGATTAGCAGTATGCCCAATTTCTCCGCTGTGAACCTGTTCGCTATGACAATCGAAGCTGCCGCCGCGTGATGCAGGTTCACCGTGGCAATTTCCGTATTGACGGCCATTATTATAATGGTTCGAGGAAGGGTATATCCTCTTCCGCCGCCGTCAATCACGCTGCCGTCCAGTGGGTCTCCTAACCCCTCGAGTAGTCCCTGCGTGGGGAGGGTAGCTCTGCTCCTTGACCGCAGGAACTAACATCCGGGATGTCGATGGTCGCCGCTGTCATTGCCTGTCCAGTCCTGCTTCCGCTGGGCTGATTCGCCACCTCGTCCACCTGCATTGCTACTTCATCCGGGGGTTCAACAGTCTCTGCCTGTTTTTCGACACCCCCGCTTTGTTCGGTCGCAGCCTTTTCTGCTCCCTTTAGCTTCCAGTGGCTGCAGGCTTGTGGGGCCGCATGACTACCGTTCTGAACCTGTAGAACAGGCGGAAGCTCGCTGCCCGGACGTACTTGTACGATTCGTCGTCAATGTACAGGTACAATTTCCAACCTATAATGTCTCCTATTTTTTCCACCTGCTGCTGACAATGCGCCGGACGAGATGCTGAGGCCCAGGTTCTGATTTTTCACTAGAGCTTAGGAAAACTCATAAGGTTTGTCCCCGCATCGAGGGAGGAACATTGTCATGCTTGATTGGCAAATCTTCCGCTCTCCTCACGCAGAGGACAGGACCCTTCCAGTTCTTCAGCTATGGGGCGACCTCTTCCATATGGAGGTCCTGGAGCACGGTAAGTTCCTCCGGTGTTAGCAACTCCGCCGGGTAGATTTGAGGCAGTACAGCCGCATATCTGCGCCGCACCTCCTCCACCCGGTGGGGTGTCGATTCGCAAGATTGGCCTCCGGCCGCCTTGTGTTGCTGCCCCTCAGCCTTTTGGAGCTGGGAGGCTCCTGCGGCGTGATTTGGCCACTCTTTCGCTTTGCAGCTTGAGCATACGTGTCCGAGGGCACTGCCCTCTCCACCGCCACGCTTTGCGAACAATGTAGCACTGACCGGGCCACGGTTGCTGTCTCCGCCGCCTTGCGCGAGTTAAAGGAACGTATTCCTTATAATAGTAACAAACATTAAAACAACCTTTGGTTTCAGTAAATAGAATGCATCAAAACAACCTTGAGTTCGAACAATTGAAATGCACTATCACCACAACAAACAATCCTAAATAAACAAGTATCAAAACAACATTGAGTTTGAATACCACAACAACCTTATCTTAAAACAAAGCAAATGTATCTAAGTAAACAAATAATATAATCTGTATCTTAACAAACTATTAACTAGTAATAAGTAAACATACTAGTTAGTATAAATATAAAAGAAACCATGTAACAAGTTACTCTTAAGAGTATAAATAAAGAGTACATATTTCGGTGCAGCTCAGAACCATGTAACAAGTTACTCTTAAGAGTGTAAATAAAGAGTACACATTTCGGTGCAGCTCAAAATATATTCTTTTGACTAATTTTTACTTTATGTAAAAATTAACTAGCGCGAGCTGACACGGTCTTGCCACGCACCTTATCTGGGGATGCGTTGCTCCCTTTGCTCCTGCTTCTGGCCATAGCCTCCGCTGCCTCGGGAGTCTTTCCTTCTCGGAGGTAGCGCAGGTACCACTTCATACTGGCACCACTCATACATTTCCTGTGCGGGTCGTCACATCCGCCGGGTTTACCAGCTTCTGGGAGAGGGCGTTGCCCACCTCTTCTGCGCCTCCTCCTCCGTCCACTACGAGCGCCGTCGGGCTCTGCCCGATGTGACTCACCCGGGTCCGACCCGCTCCGCCTTCTGGCGGGGTCTTGGTGGCGCTCGTTGCTGCTTCCGCGGCGTCAGGTCCTTTCTCGCCAGGCGAGCGCCGCTGCATGGGGGCATGTCGTCATCATCCTCCCTGGCATGCTCCTCAAACAGCGCCCGCTGCTCTGGCGAGAGAGCGTCGAGGAAGCTAAACTTCCGCCTAGCTCCTTGACCTCCTTTGCTCGCTGCTGCACCGGTTTCCTTATCGTTGTCCGAGTCCGTTTTCCGTTGCCTTGTTTCCGGGTTGGTTTGCTTTGAATTATTTGTGCTCATCTTTTCATTACGACCCTTGGCTCAACAAGGTGAGCTGTCGGGTCTATTATTTTGATGGGGAACTAGAAGGTCCGCCACGCCAGAGCCCCTTGACGCGGTAAGGTCACAGTTACTCCCCAATTTGGCCCGGTGTTTGAGAGGCTCCGTTATAATACCGCCGAATTTACCTCCTGGCTGCAAATCATCCACTGGCCACGGGAGTCGCATAACACCCTGGATTAGGAGGTGGTAGCTCTTGGTTGGCGCACGCATGCGGCACCCGACATCCTGCCTGGGCAGTGCCTATCGGCACCACCCACACCGGTTGGGGGATGCCGAGTATGTCTTGCGTCTAAGCACCTGCACCGCGACAAGATGCCTACCATTCGCAGAGGCTGCTTTATCAAGAAGTGGTGTGTTTCGGTGGCACTAGGCCTTTTGAAGGGCCGGGAAAGAGGTCGCTGATGAATGAGCAAATCAAAAAGTGAAAACGATGCTCATTGTCTTTTTTGACATCAAAGGCATCGTCCACCATGAGTTTGTTCTTCCTGGACAAACTGTCAACGTCAAGTTAAACGTGGAAGTCCTCAAGAGACTCAAACGAAGGGTCAATCGGGTTCGACAAGACATCGCAGCCGATTGGAATTTGCACCACGAACAGCTACCCAATCAAGACCGGCATCCCAACGCTTCCGCAGCTGCCCTACAGCCCAGATCTAAACAACATTCACCTCGACTCTCAAGGCTATTCCGGAGAATGCCTTCCGTGGCGCCTTCAATGCTTGGCAATCGCGCTGGCAGCGCTGCATCGACGCAGAAGGAGCATATTTTGAAAGTTTTTAAAGAATTGTAACGATTGGTTCAATAAATTTTTTTCTAAATGGACACAGTCCTATTACTTTCCGACAAACTCTGTTAGTACAGACAATTTTTAAAATATAATAGAAATTATTAATTTGAACTATTTTTTACACTTAATGGATGCGTTAAAAGAAATGTTGCGGAAATATTTACAATTAGGTAAGAATTCTTAATGTTCTGAAATATTGGATGCACATAACCACAGCTATTCATACATGCAGCCGCAATTATTAGAACTCTTTTAAGAATTTGCCATAATTCTTTGTTGTCATTGTTTATGTAGCTATGTAATATTCTTCTTCTTTATTGGCGTAGACACCACTTACGCGATTATATCCGAGTTAACAACAGCGCGAGTGAATACCAGTATCAACGACGCTTATACACAAGTATATGAGAAACGCTTATAAAGCCAGTTCTGCCCTAATCAAATAAACAAGAGTATCAAACACAAGACTTTGAACTCATACCACAAATACCCGATTGCGAAACATGCATAGGCCGCATGATAAGCAATTGTTTACAACAAATAATAAAATTAGACTTTAGACCAAGCCACAAAACATGAATAGGTTATCCGCTTAACGAATAATATATGTATAACCTAGACCATAATACGAAAACATGTTCATTAAGTATGTGAAATTCTATGAATAAAGATCATATTCTGCAAAAGAAAATACATATTTTTTAACCATTCATAAGTATATGAATTAACTGGGGGCTCAACCGCTCTTCGCTGGGAAGGAGGAGATCGCACAACAGGACTTCGGCATCCTTAAGAACCTTCGAAGCGCATAAAGAAGGACATCTAAATCCTTAAGCTGAAATCTTTAGCAAAGAAAGCGAAGACACTCAGAAAATGAGTCAAGGAGCAAAACGGACAATGCCAAACGAGGACATAAATCCTCCAGCTATAGTCCATACCACTCCTGAAAACTACATAATGTCCTACATTCAGACTCAGTTCTCGAAGTTGGACGAAGAAAGGAGAAAGGACAAGGAGTTAATAGTACGGATGTTCCAAAATACAAATCCTAATACTAGCGAAACTCCCACTACAACAATATACCAAGAAGCCACGATGCAATACCAGAATGTAACAGATGTACAAATCGAAGTCATAAAGGAATTGCCTATTTTCCAAGGAAACAAAGAAGAATATACGATATTGAAGTCACAACCACTCCAAGTATTCCAGAACACACCTCAATTTCACAATATCATTACAACCTTGAGAAGAAGAATCACGGGGCATGCAGATATGCTACTTGAATGCAACAACACACCTCTCCACTTCTACAGTATCATGGAAACTTTGGACGCACTATATCACGACCCAAACGCACTGTATGAAATACAAGAACACATGAAGAACTTGGCACAACAACCAACAGAAGACTTGGACACTTATTTCCAATACACATTGACACTGCACAGGAAGCTGATTAAAAATACAGTGGACCTTCTAAAAACAGAAATAAATAACAAATATATTGAACAAGAATCTATAACACAATTTATTAAAGGATTAAAAAAATACAAATTTGGCAACAGCCTTAGCATCTAATCAATATCAAAGCTTAATGCAAATCTATACAAGTGCTAAAAAAAATCAAAATACGATTACAACAAACTAGTGAAAATAAAAATCTAAGACGACCATGGCAAAATAATAATTTAAGCCAATGGTAAAGAAA
The DNA here is from genome assembly GCF_016617805.1 of Bactrocera tryoni. Classification (NCBI taxonomy): domain Eukaryota; kingdom Metazoa; phylum Arthropoda; class Insecta; order Diptera; family Tephritidae; genus Bactrocera; species Bactrocera tryoni. Next base: position 31,869,109 of record NC_052499.1, on the reverse strand, counting down.
CCAAGATAATCAACCTAATCATCATAATAAAAACTTCAGGCAAAATCAATTTCAACCAAGGCAACAAATGAGGAACAATTACAATTATGCACAACCTCAAAGAATGTTTAATACATACCAATCTCCACAAGAACGCATGGATTTAAAAGTAAGAGATTTCACGTCACTATAATTAAAATATACGTATAAAAACAAAAATCAAAAAATAAATTACACAAATGATAATAAAGATTATGAAGAGGAGATTAGAGAAATAATTAGGAGAAATAATAAAACAGAAAAGTTACCAATTACCACAACGATAGAAGCAACCATTAGGACAGAAAGTAATAAACCTGTTTGGACGAAACAATACTAATATCCGTATGCAGATAACGATTACGTCAATTCAGAAATAAAAAAATTATTAAAGAATAATATAATACAACCGAGTAGAAGTCCTTATAACTCACCAGTTTGGACAGTACCAAAAAAGGGTATAGATGAAAATGGAAAACCCAAGAAAAGATTAGTGATAGATTTTCAAAAATTAAATTCAAAAACTATAACAGATAGATATCCTATTCCGGATATAAATATGTTCATACCAAATGAACACATCCCTGCATTGTCCTCCTAACTCATCTAAATACGAATTAGAGGACAATGCAGAAAACACCCAACAGCGCAAACATAACAGCGAAGTACCCAACAAAACGAAAAGACACAATAAAACGAACCATCAGAGCGGACGGACATATGCAGGCGCAAAACCTTACAGCAGCAGTTACAGCAAAACTCTATAGCAGCAGTATTAGCAGCGACAACAACAACAGCAGCAGTAAACGCGGGAAAAAATTGCCCACATCAGGTTTTACTTAATTTACTTATATTTATATAAATAAATGACCCCTTAATTATACAAACCCACACAATTGTATTTATTAACATTCATATATGTACATATATTTCACACCCTCAAATATACAAATTTGAATTGTTAATTATCCGAACTCTAATAGTTTTTATTTTATTTGGCACACCGGCAAACACACGTCGATCACCCCGACATTTTGGTCCTTCGAGCCGGATTAAGCGCCTCATAAAGTAAACCCACCCAATTCAACATCAAGATTTGCACATATATTTTCACCAACCCAATCAACCATATTTTGGATCCTGCGGATTAATATTTACCCACCCAATCAACTACTCAACTACAGGGTGGGCCAAAAGAAACCAAGGGGTGTAAAAGTTTAATAACTTTTTCGTTTATTAATTTTTTTTTATTGAAATTAAATGGAGAGCGGTATCGGTTTATGATAGAAAATTTTTTACGTCCTGCTCTTGAAAACCTGGTATGTGGTTTCAGCAAGACGGAGCTACTGCCCATACTGCCCGAGACACAATGGCACTTTTAAGTCAAATTGGAGGGCGAATAATTTCCAGAAATTCGGAAATTATTTGGTTTTGAAAGATGTTATGGAAAATGCTTTAAAAAGAGACATCATTTTTCATACCTAGTGTAAAAAAAATTTCCCTTTTGTATATTATATTATCTGAAAGAAAAAATAAAAAAAATTAATAAACGATAAAGTTATTAAACTTTTACACCCCTTGGTTTCTTTTGGCACACCCTGTACTTAATCAGCAAACACATAAGTGGAAAAAATTGTAAGTACTCAAATTTATTTAAAATATAATAATATAAATTAGTGCAAATCGGAATAAAACGGCAAAGTGAAACAAGAACAAAATTAATATTCTATTCCAAAGTAAATCTTTTGCTTAACCGGTATTAAGCACGAAGTATTTGCAAACTTTGTTATTGCCATATTCCGCTTTGCACTTTACCCGTTCACATACATACATACGTACATAATTTTTGAGAGCCAAGTAGCGTTGCTTTGGCACCCACCCGTGCCAACACGTACATACATATGTTTATTGCATTACCCGCTCAACTAACAACAAAATAACGTTGACTGCAAGTGCAGTGTGAGCAAGCAAAAAACAGACCCGGTAGGAAGAATTTCGAAAGACCCATTAGGAAATTTTTCGTTCTTCGGAATTTCACCCATCATATTTTGCGGCACAAAATATACACATCGAACAAAAAAGTAAAGTCGTTGATTATTAATTTATTAAAATTCAAAACTAAATAAAGAATTAATTTTTCAAATTTATTATTTGTTTTATTACAATTTAATTCGTCGTCGTAAACCCGGTTAAGTGATTTTTTTTAAATTTTGTCTTTCCGATTTGTTCGAATACATTGAGGAACATTACGACACTCAACCCGAAGATGAGTCAATTTATACCCTGGAAATAAAAAGGGTTGAACTCAACGCGATATATGACAAGGCAAACACGTCGTACGATGCCTTTCGTAGAACCCCACAAAAACCCGGTGAAACTATTGATTTTAAAAAATCAAAGAAAAGTTTAAGAAAGGTCATCAATTATATTTAAAATGTTTAGGATCCATCAATCAAGCTATTGATGATCTCAAGACCCCAACCCCAATAATAAAGGAACGAGTTTCAGAGGAGTATACATCGCGGGACATAGGACCCTCAATTCACATACCCCCTTGTGATACGGACATATTTTATGGAGATTTCGCTACCTGGCCTTCATTCCGAGATATGTTTACGGCTATATACGTAAACAATCACAAAATCAGCAACGTGGAAAAACTGTTCTATTTGATTCAAAAAATCCGAAGAGAAGCAAGAGCAATTGTTAAAAATGCACCCTTAACAAATGATGGTTTCCTGATGGCATGGAGAGACCTGGTATCCCAATACGAGAACAAACGAGTTCAGGTTAAGGCGCAATTGAAAATTTTATTCAATCTACCCCAAGCAACCCAAAAAAGTGGAAGCGCGATTAAACACCTTCAGAGGACCGTCAACAATTGTCTCAGAAATCTGCACAACGTGTACATAGACACTAGTAGCTGGGACCCCATCTTAATATTCTTATGAGGTTTGAAACTACCAAAAACCCCACTTCATCAATTCGAGGACACCCTAGAAGATAACTCGGAAATACCATCCTGGAAAACTTTCGACGCGTTTCTCACTCATCGATATAAATCTTTGGAAGCCGTAGGAAATCTAACTGAACCCGTTCCAGTGACCCAATCTGACAGTGGATCCTATAGAAAAGGAAAAGACAGGAAGTTCAGCACATTTCACGCTAATGTTTCCGGAACTTCGACAATGGATTTTTCACACGCCAGTGCACACCAATTAGAGGCAACAACTTTTCAAAAAAGCCTTAAGACATTGAAAGTTGTAAGCTTTGTAGAACACAACATTCAATTCGAGAATGCCCAAAGTTTTTACAAATGAATGTTGAGACCCGAATAACCACAGTAAAAAATAATTGTTGTTGTTTCAATTGCCTTGCATTATCTCACAGTTTCAGAGATTGCAAGAGCAAATATTCTTGTAGAATATGCAGAAAGAAACATAACACACTTCTGTATAGAGATACACCAACCCGTTCCCAATCCGCCCCGCAAGGATCAAGAGCCTCAAACCCACCTCTTGACCCAAACACCAGTAGTACCTCCCAGACCCTTAATACCAATACCAATTCGCAAGCCTACACAACCCTCTTACAGTCCACTAAAATAAAACCCAAGACCCTCAAAACTTCAGTGGGAAGCAGATTTTGTTAGGTACTGCTGTAGTCCAAGTTTTATACAAAGGCCAAATATTCACAGCTCGCGCATTAGTCGACTCCGGGTCGGAAGCCACTTTTATTTCAGAGAAATTCCAGAGAAAATTGGACATACCCACATTCAGGAAAAATGCACAAGTGACAGGATTGAACAACACCGTTTCGGCAACACCCTCCAAAATCTGTGAACTCACCGTTCGTTCATCGACAAGAAAGGAGTTTAAGATAACAACACATGCGTTTATCTTAAAAACTTTAACCGATAATTTACCCACTTATTCACATAATACGATCATCACTAACACAGATTTCGGTTTTAGTTTAGCTCACTTTTATAAACCCAGACCTGTGGACATATTGATCGGAAGTGACCTGTACCCACAAATAATTCTCAGTGGTGTACGGAAAAATGTACTTGGGATCCTTCTAGCCCAAGAAACGGAATTCGGATGGATTTTATCCGGACCCACACCAGAAAAACCCTTATCACCCTCAATAATTTCATTTTTCAATAAGATGACCCCAACCAAGTTGCTCACACAATTTTGGGAAGTTGAAGAAGTTCCAAGGAAGACTCTACCATCAACTTCAGATATAAGTAGTTTGTGAGCAAATTTATAAAAATACGACCCACAGAAACTCAGATGGGCGCTATGTGGTAACATTACCCTTTAAAACCTCAGAAAACATAGAATTGGGCAACTCAAGACACATAGCTCTAGCTCAATTTCTAAGAAATGAAAAATCATTGTCGAGAAAACCCGAAATAAAAGCGGAATACGACAAGGCCATCAACGAGTATTTGGAACTCGGTCATATGACCAAAGTTGAATACGACCCTGCGGATAATACGAAAACGTATTATCTGCCACATCACGCAGTCATCAAACCGGATCGCATAACGACTCAACTGCGAGTGGTATTCAACGCTTCATGCCCCACCTCGAACAGGAACAGCCTCAATGATGTACTACATACTGGACCCATTCTACAAGCAGACCTCATAATCCTAGTAGTAAAATGGCGAATGTTTCGAATCGTATTCAACGCAGATATTCAAAAAATGTACCGCCAAATACTCGTTGAAAGCAGACACACTCCGTTTCAAAGAATCTTATTTAGGAAATCCCCTAACGACCCTATAGAAGATTTTGAATTACAAACTGTTACGTTTGGTATTAACTGTGCTCTATTTCTAGCTATCCGTACCCTCCTCAAATTAGCGAATGATGTACAAGGAACCCACCCACTGGCAGCAGAGATACTTCGAAACGGAATGTATGTTGATGATGTACTTGCAGGAGCACATGACGTACCAACAGCGATATTGGCACGAGATGAACTCACTTCATCTTTAAAAACCGCAGGATTCGCTCAACGCAAATGGACCTCAAATGACCCGAAAGTTTTATCTGGAATCCCACAAGAACATCTATTGGATACCAACACACTCAGTTTACCAGAATTCAATATCACAAAAACACTAGGAAACAGATGGAATGCAAAAAAAGATGCGTTCTTTTTTCTCGTCAACCCTATTCAGGATAAAACGTCGTATACTAAAAGAGTACTATCGATTATAGCAAAATTGTTCGACCCAGCTGGTTGGCTCAGCCCCGTTGTAGTCACCGCAAAAATAATAATGCAACAGATATGGCTGGATAAATCTGATTGGGATGAATGTCTGAAACCCTTAACCCTCCATCGATGGAAAATATTCATTAAGGACTATGATTCCTTAAATCTCATTGAAATTCCTCGATGGATCCACTTTTCGACATCGGCGATCATCAATTTTCATGGATTCTCTGACGCATCTGAAAAGGCCTACGCAGCAGCCCTATATATCAGTGTTTCTACAAACGCAAATACCTGGACAACCCTTTTGGTATCCAAGACTCGTGTGGCCCCAATAAAAACTATATCATTACCAAGGCTAGAACTTTGCGGGGCTGTTCTTCTGGCGAATCTAGTGGATGCGACCCTACCCCAACTAAACATGACCCAATACCGTACTCACCTTTGGACGGATTCCACAATTGTTCTTTCATGGCTTAGCAAACCCCCATGTACATGGACAACCTTTGTATCCCACCGAATTGCCACAATCGCAGAAAAGGTTGAAACCAAAAATTGGACTCACGTCGAAAGTCAAGACAACCGATTCTGTACGAATGCGTCACCCAATAAAACACCACAGTCATACACGACGTTGGAAATAACTCCAAAGGAGTTCAACACTACCCGCACGAAGCTAATTATTTTATCCCAAAAGAAGTATTTCCAAAGAGAGTATGAAGCCTTAACCCAGAAAACCAACGTACCCAAAAAAAGCACAATTTTGACACTAAACCCTTTAATCGATCCCAAAGGAATAATGCGAGTTAATGGTCGGTTGAGTAATTCAGCGGCATTATCATACAACGAGCGTTATCCGATTATATTACCCTATAGCAGTCGATTAACCAAACTACTCACCCAATTTACCCATCTAATAACACTTCATGGCGGCAACCAGCTAGTCTTACGACTTATGCGTTCGGAATTTTGGATACCGAAGCTGAAAACCCTCATCAAGTCTACCATTCATCAGTGCAAAACTTGCGTTTTCCCCCCCCACACGTTCGGAATTTTGGATACCGAAGCTAAAAACCCTCATCAAGTCTACCATTCATCAGTGCAAAACTTGTGTTTTGCACAAAAAGCGCAATACTAGTCAGATTATGGCAGCACTACCCGCAGAACGTACCACCTTAACCCGTCCATTCGCAGCAACAGGAATCGATTTCGCCGGTCCCTACGACATAAAAAATTACACCGGCAGAGCATGTCTGATCACAAAAGGTTATGTATGCGTATTTGTTTGTTTTGCAACCAAAGCAATACATCTAGAGCCAGTAAGTGATCTCACCACCAACGCATTCATGGCCGCATTCGCACGTTTCTTTTCCAGGCGCGGATGTCCCGCCGATCTCTATTCGGACAATGGTACTAATTTCGTTGGAGCGTCTAAACTTTTAATTAAAGATCGGCGAGAATTCATGAAGTCATTGAAAACTCAACTAACAACTAGTGAAGCACACCAAAACATCAACTGGCACTTTAATCCTCCAGGAGCTCCAAACATGGGTGGACTCTGGGAAGCAGGAGTGAAAAGTTTAAAGAGCCACTTGAAAAAGGTGCCTCAGAACCAGAAATTTACTTTCGAAGAACTAGCAACCCTTTTATCCCGAATCGAAAGTTGCTTGAATTCTCGCCCTTTAAGCCCATTAAGTGAAGACCCAACAAATTTAGAACCTTTAACTCCAGGTCATTTCTTAATAGGCACCCCTTTATTAATCCCAGCAGAACCCAACTTAGAAGATGCACATCTAAGCATCGCACAAAGATGGCAGAAACTGAAGATACTCCATCAACACTTCTGCAAACGATGGAAAGAAGAATAATTGAAAGAACTCCACAAAAGATATAAGTGGAAATACCCTCAACGCATCATAGACGTTAAAGATATGGTAGTTATACGACAAGAAACTCTTCCCCAAATGTGTGGAGACTTGGTCGTATCGAAAAAACGTATCTCGGTGCAGACAATAAAGCAAGAGTAGTTGACATATGTACGTACCTCTCAGGGAACAATTACCCGCCCAATAACCAAAATGGTCACCTTACCAAATAATTAGTCTTATTTCCTTATAGTGACATGGCCCCTCAAAGCAGTACGAAGTCAATTTGCAGCCGCCAAAGCAGCCCTCGGGGATTTGCTATCTTGACGTGATGAGGGGGCTCAGTAGATATAATGATCCAAAGAGCGATGCTGGCGGTAGCGTAGCTACCAGTAGGGCCACCCATGCCGGTAAGGTCGATGGTGAATATCGAAGCCAAAAGCAATCCACAACATATCAGCGTCTGTTACTATAAGTACGGCTGAAAGTGGATGTCTGTACTTGTATCAAGCGGTTCGCTATATAAATGTGTAAGGACGGAAAACAGTAAACCCTTCAGAAGGCAAGGGGAAACCACTGAAGTATACTTCCCAGCTTATCATATGACAATGATAGTACAACCAAAACAATGGCCCTCAGTCTCCGGCAAATCGAGGGTGCTAAGAATCCCCGGAGGTAAAACAAAACAAACTTTAAACATCGGTATATGGAACACAAGAAGTTTATACGAGCCTGGAAAACTAGCTAATACGATTTTAGAAATGGAAAAATTAGACATCGATGTACTTGGCATAAGTGAAACATGGTGGCCAGATTGTGGAGAATTTATTTCCCAAAATACAAAGTTCTTTTTCTCTGGCAACCAAACTAAAAATCACCGCAATGGTGTAGGCATTATAGTTAAAGAAAACATTGCAAAATCTGTCATCGGATTCGTGCCGAAATCTGATAGATCAATGATGCTAAAGTTATTTGCAAAACCACTGAATATTAATATTATTCAAGTCTATGCTCCAACGGCCGACAAAAGTGATGACGAAATAGAAAGTTTCTATGATGAGCTAGACGAACTTATGCGATTAACAAAACCATACGAAATAAATATAATTCAAGGCGATTTTAATGCAAAAGTTGGAAGAGAAAAAGTTGAAGGAGTTGCAGGCCAATATGGCTTAGGTGAAAGAAATGATAGAGGAGATCGACTAATTCAATTTTGTCAAGAACACAAATTAATAATTTCGAACACATTATTTAGCCTGCCTCCCAGAAGACTTTATACATGGAAATCTCCATCGGACGCCTCTGATAATATCATCAGAAATCAAATAGATTATATTCTGATAAATAATCGCTTCTGTTCCTCAATAAAAAAAGTCAATACATATCCAGGAGCGGATGTACCTTCGGATCACAACTTGCTACTGGCAAAATTGCGTATTGGCTAGCCGTAATTAAAAAAGTAAGCCGCAATTTACGCTAAATGTTGATAAGTTGCGAGACGAAAGTGTGAAATGCCTATTTGAAAGTGAAATCAATGAAAAAATAAATGATATCCCATCAGGAAGTGCGGAAAGTATATGGAGCGACTTAAAAGAGATAATTTGTACTACAGCAAAAAACTCTCTTGGAATAAAAAAGAAAGAAAAAAATAAAAATAATTGGATGACAGATGACATATTAAAACTAATAAGTAAACGTCGGGAATATAAAAATAAAAACACTGACATGTATAAACAACTGAATAGGAAAATAAGGAAGATGATCCGTAATGCAAAAACAAACTGGATAAACAATGAATGCCAAGAAATTGAAAGACTACAATTTTTTCATGATACATACCTTCCATTTACACAAAAATTTGAAAGAAGCCGCAGGTATTCATCGTAAAAATCCGCCCTCGATCCTCAGAAATGAAAACAATGAGGTGGTATTTGATATAAATGAAAAGAAAAGTATATGGAAAAAATACATTGAAAACGTTTTTTCGGATGACAGTAGATTGAACCAGAATCTTCATCTTCATCACAGACCAACTGGCAATTATATTACGAAAGGCGAAATAGAGAGACCTATACAATCCATGAAAAATTACAAAGCAACTGGTCCGGATGAGGTTCCAGCTGAAATTTTAAAGTTAATAAATGACAAAAATATGACTCTCTTAGTAAAGCTTTTTAACCAAGTTTATGACAATGGCCAATATCCAAAAGACTGGTTAAAATCAACATTCATACCACTACCTAAGAAATAATAATGATAATAATGCGAAACATTGTAGTGAGTACAGACTAATTAGTCTAATGTCACATGCTCTTAAGATATTTCTTAAAGTTATTCACGCCAGAATATATAAGAAATGTGAAGAGTCAATGGGTAAGACGCAATTTGGCTTCAGAGAAGGTCTTGGAACACGCGAGGCATTGTTCTGTTTACAAGTCTTGGTTCAAAACTGTAAAGATGTCCAAAAAGATGTATTTTTATGTTTTATTGATTATGAGAAAGCTTTCGACACCATTAAACACGATAAACTTATGGAAATTCTTCATTCTATGGGAATAGATGACAAAGAGATTCGTTGCATAAAAAATCTATATTGGCAACAAACTGCCCATGTAAGCATCAATGGTGATATAACCAAAGAAATATCTATTTCACGAGGTGTAAGACAAGGATGCATTCTGTCACCCTTGTTATTTAACATATATTCTGAAGTAATATTTAAAGAATCGGTAACCAGTATTGATCAAGGTGTGAAAGTTAATGGTATTTTCATAAATAATATACGCTATGCAGATGACACTACACTTATAGCCGATAGCTTGATGAGATTACAAGAACTTGTAAACCGAGTTAACTTACGTAGTGACGAATATGGCCTACGCATTAACATAAACAAGACGAAGTACATGATTATTAGTAGGAAAAACATATACAATGACACACACCTCATGATTAATAACAATCCAATCGAAAGAGTTAAAAATTTCAAGTACCTTGGTTGTCAGATCAATGAAAGTTGGGACTGTTCAAAAGAAATAAAATGTCGAATCGAATTTGCGCGAACAACTTTTCTCAAATACAAAAACATATTATGTAGCCATGACCTCAACATCACAACCAAAATACGTTTTTTAAAATGTTATGTTTGGTCCGTGCTTCTCTATGCGATGGAAACGTGGACTCTAAAAATCACAGATATGAACAAGCTAGAGTCCTTCGAGCTATGGCTTATTAGAAGAATCCTAAAAATCCCATGGACCGATCGAGTTACAAACAGTGAAGTTTTGAGAAGAGTGAACCGCAATAGAGAGTTGTTAAGGACTATAAGACAAAGAAAAGCAGCCTACCTAGGACATATTATGAGGCACTCTAAGTATGAGCTCCTACAAATAATTATCCCAGGAAAAATTGAAGGAAAACGGGGTATTGGTCGTAAACAACTTTCGTGGCTTCGAAACATTCGACAATGGACAGGAATCCAGAACATTGGCAACCTTATAGATGTGGCGAGAGATAGAGAGAAATATGCTGCGATAATTCAAAATCTGTGATATTTTTTAATTTTTTATTTTTTTCTTTCAATATACAATATAGTATATATTTAACATGTAAACAATACATTATTATATTAATATTAAGCTTATTAATATTGTTCATATTATTAAATGTTATATGATCACCAATATTCGAATACGAATTGGCCTTTATTTGCCTTTGCCTTAGAAGAAGAAAGCAGCCCTACATTCACTGTGCGATCACTCAGCGTGACCCGTAGCATCAGCCCACTCTCCGACGAAGGAACCCTGGCAAGACGCCTTCATCGCTTTAAAGCGACCCTTTCAACCATTCGAGAGGAGCGAGGAAATACGCATCACACTGCCCGACGTACTATAAGCCGTTCCTCTATTAGAGAAGAACGAGGAAGTACCCATCGTATCAGCCGTTCATCAAAGCGAACACACAAACACGTCGCCTGTGGTTTGTGTAAAAAAGATCATAGACTGGTAACATGTTCAAATTTCACTCAAATGAACATCAGCGAAAAGTTTGAGGCAGTCATTAAATATAAGTACTGCGTCAATTGCTTGGCCAGATCGCATTCCACCCAAAAGTGCACAAGTAAAAAACGATGTGCCACGTGTAACGGGGAACACCATTCAACTCTACATGGACACCCCAGGTTGTTCTGCAAAGAGCAAAAGAAAACAGCAAAAGGCGAAGAACGATTACACAGACAAGAGGATCTACCCACGTTACTGGCCAAGTCGACCCTCATACCAACAGTCATGGCAGTCCGACTGGCATGTCGAAGTTAACTGCCTATTAAATTATTAAGAAGTTCGACCACTTAGTCCTAGCCGACCCTACATTTTGGAAAGACGACACAATCATGTTGGAACTGGGAGCTTACATCTACCCAAGATTGATGAAACCCGGCTTATTCAACCCCGATAGCAGCACCATTATCGCACAAAACACCGCACTCGGTTGGACTTTAACCGGTGCTTGTGCGATTTAAACCGCAAGTATACCTCCAACCCGTTCATAACATTACTCATTTACCCAAATCAAAATAGATCTAAAAATCTTTTTATTCGCAGACAATGCAAGGGGGCCGGGATGTTCATACCAAATGAACACATCCCTGCATTGTCCTCCTAACTCGTCTAAATACGAATTAGAGGACAATGCAAAAAACACCCAACAGCGCCAACATAACAGCGAAGTACCCAACAAAACGAAAAGACACAATAAAACGAATTACCAGAGCGGACGGACATATACAGGCGCAAAACCCTTCAGCAGCACCATCAGCAGTTACAGCAAAACTCCACAGCAGCAGTATTAGCAGCGACAACAACAACAGCAGCAGTAAAATCATCATCTCAACGTGGGAAAAAACTGCCCACATCAGGTTTTACTTAAATTACTTATATTTATATAAATAAATGACCCCTTAATTATACAAACCCACATAATTGTATTATTAACATTCATATATGTCGGCGCACCCTAATGGTATGTGGATATTGGTATGCGTGTGTGAGTGTATGTGTATACAGTTTGGGGAATTTCATTAGAAGTCTAAGTTCCTCATTATTCCATCAGCCGTTAATTGTGCTGTGTTTGGTTGTCACTTCAAGAAGTACCGCTTTATCCGGGTGACAACGTGGCGTCGCCACCGTCGAGTGTGGTTGTCTACATGTCGTCTCTTCGAGGAGTACCGTTTTAGCGGGACGACAGCGTGGCGTCGCTATCGCCGAGCGTGGTTCGTTGGTAAGTTCAAAAGGAAGAAAACGACGTAGGGTCAGTCGAGTTGAGGACTTGATCTAGTGAAGTCGTGTTCAAGAGTTAATAGTGTGAAGTGTGAAAATATTGTGAAGTGAGAAAATATTGTGAAGTGTAAGTGTGAAACCGAAACTCGCTACGCTGCAAACATGTCTACCGAAGACAATGGTATTCCGACATATACACATATTACACACTCTCAAATACACAAATTTGAATTGTTAATTATCCGAACTCTAATAGCTTTTATTTTATTTGGCACACCAGCAAACACACGTCGATCACCCCGACAAATATCACAATACAAGCGTTAGGTAAAGCTAAATATTTTTCCACGATAGATCTAGAAGCAGGATTTCACCAAATTATGTAAAAAAAAGGAGATAGGGAAAAAACAGCATTTTCGATAAATGGAGCAAAATTTGAATTCATACGAATGCCCTTCGGATTAAGAAATGCTCCCTCAATATTTCAAAGACGTGTTGATGATATTCTACGAGAATATATAAATAAATTTGCGTTTGTATATATCGATGACGTGTTAATATATTCCTCGACACCTGAAGAACATATTAAACACATCTAAATAATAGTAAACGCATTACATAAAGCAAATATGAAAATCTCTGATGAAAATTCACACTTCTTTAAAAATCAAGTCGAATATTTAGGACATATAATAACACATAATAGGATAGCGGTAGATCCAAAGAAAGTAGAACCCTGAAAGAATTAAGGTCATTTTTAGGTATGGCGGAATATTATAGGAAATTTATACAAGGATATAGCAAAATAACAAAACCACTAACCATACATCTACAAGGAAAAAATGGTATAAGAAGTAAAAAAATGGCTGCTAAGAAAGAAATTAAATTAGATAAAGAAGCTATAAAAGCTATACAAATAATTAAAACAATATTAAAAGAACAAGTTGAACTATTTCAACCAGATTTCTCAAAACCTTTTGATTTAACTACAGATGCGAGTAATTTCGCCATAGGAGGAGTTTTATCACAAGAAAAGAAACCTACGTTTTTTATATCAAGAACATTAACAAAAACAGAAGAAAATTATTGTACAACGGAAAAAGAATTATTAGCAATAGTATGGGCTATAGGAAAACTTAGGCATTATACATATTTACAGTATAGCAGATTTAACTATACACACTGATCACCAAGCATTAATATTTTCTATTTCGGACAATAATCCAAATATAAAACTAAAAAGATGGAAAAATTTTATACAAGAATCTGGAGCAAACATAGTATACAAACCAGGAAATCAAAACGTAGGAGCAGATGCACTATCAAGACAAAAAATTAACACTTCAACAATAGAATCGATGTACTCGACACGTAGTTCATCAAACGAAAACTATAAACACGCAAAACAAACGATAAATTCGTTTAAGAATCAAATCATATTAAAGAAAACTAAACGAAATAAAAAAGAAACACAAACGACTTTTCCAAAGTATCTTCTTCTTCTTCTTAATTGGCGTAGACACCGCTTACGCGATTATAATCGAGTTAACAACAGCGCGCGAAGCCAGGTCCTTCTCCACTTGGTTAATTCGATGATATCAATATCATCGGCATAGGTACGCCAGCAGCTGTACACTCTTATAGAAGATGGTACCCTCTCTATTTAGTTCTGCAGCTCGAACTATTTTCTCCAGAAGCAGGTTAAAGAAGTCGCACGATAGGGAGTCGCCTTGTCTGAAACCTCGTTTGGTATCGAACGGCTCGGAGAGGTCCCTCCCGATCCTGACGGAGCTTTTCGTGTTGCTCAACGTCAGTTTACACAGCCGTGTTAGTTTTGCGGGGATACCAAATTCAGCATCGCGGCATAAAGGCGACTCCTTTTCGTGCTGTCTAAAGCAGCTTTAAAATCGACGAAGAGGTGGTGTGTGTCGATTCTCCTTTCACGGGTCTTTTCCAAGATTTGGCGCATGGTGAATATCTGGTCGGTTGTTGATTTGCCAGGTCTGAAGCCACAATGATAAGCTTTCGTCCGGCCATATTTTACAAAGAAGCTGATGCATGCTCCTTATCAGTTCTTCGCCGCCATGTTTGAATAGCTCGGCCCTTAATCCATCGGCCCATCCATATTGTTCTTCAGGCGGGTAATTCCTATTCGAACTTCTTCATGGTCGGGCAATGGAACATCTGCTCCATCGTCATCGTTTGGGGAATCGGGTTCTCCTTCTCCTGGTGTTGTACGTTCACTGCCATTCAGCAGGCTGGAGAAGTGTTTCCTCTATAATTTAAGTATGCTCTGGGCATCGGTGACTAGATCACTTTTGGGGGTTCTACAAGAGTATGCTCCTATTTTGAAACCTTCTGTAAGCCGCCGCATTTGTTTGTACAATTTTCGAGCATTACCCCTGTCCGCCAGCTTATCAATCACTAAATAATTTTATATAACCAACAAGGATAATGAGTGTATTTCGAAATTAGTGCTAAAAGAAAAATTGATGATAGATTATGGTAATGCTATGCCAGATTACGATAGAAGCGTTACGATTACGTATGTCATAATACGAAATACAGGCTTTTACGTGACGGGTGATACGTTCACGAATGTAACGATTCGACCCCTGCTTTGTCGTGTAATTTTTAGATGCAAAACCCAAAAAAGAATCGGGCATGAATTCAATAAAATTTTTTTTTCACTCTTTGTCACTGTTATGTTATTATCGCTGTATGTCATTCAAGCAATTGCAGCGCATAATTTTCTTCTATAAGTTACCGCACATGAAATTTCCAAAAACTATATTTTTAACAACTTAGATATGTATGTACATATATGTTTAATTGCTGGTATTACCGAAGAATATTTCTTCTCTCCACTTCAGAAAAATACTATTGATTAGGAATTAGCCATATTGTTAGCTCTTCTCCGATGGTACTGAACTACAGGGATATTCCACAAAACTAACGGTATCGAAGTACGCATTAATATATGTATGAAATTAAAATTTCCACTACACGCAAACGTGTATATGTACATACATATATGTAAATACACACAATTCTTTTTGTTCTAACAATGACAGGGCCCATAATCTATTAAAATAAATAATGACAACTCAAGTCATTCAAATAAAATTTCAAGTGTATATCTCCACTTTTTATTTTTTTTTTTATTTGAAGTTACACTTTTTACGCATTGGACTTATGAGTTGCAAGTCATTCAAATAAAATTTCAAGTGTATATCTCCACTTTTTATTTTTTTTTTATTTGAAGTTACACTTTTTACGCATTGGACTTATGAGTTGCAAGTTGATTGCGTATGGGATTGTGGCCGTGTTAATTCCTTCAATGTGTTGGATATTGCTTAGACGTGACTTGCTGGTATGTTATCCAAAATTAGAGCACACATTTTCAAATGAAATTTTGCAATTTTATTAATATTGTTAGTAAGCCTAGTTAAGGCATAAACCATGCTAAAGGTTGGGTTCCAGCTCTGAAGTAAATGCTTAAGAAAAAAATTTATTATTTCTTGAGCTGTAGTGAAGTAAATTTGACAGCAGGTTACACATTGTGAATGATGCACATTAGAAGATCAAGAGAAAACAATGAAATAAAATATACTTATGTGTGTAAGTATATAAACATTTTCCTTGCGATTTAAGGAATGTGGTTGATGATTGGTAAGTTTTATACAACATTTCAAAATGAACTATATTTCATAATAATGATTTTAACTAATTTAGGATGAATTTACCGATTACATTGAATTTCCTTCAAGAAACAATTGTTGATTTCATGTTTCTTCGCAAAACCCGCGTTGCCATATTCGCATTTTATTGAAAAAATGTATTAAAAATTAGTACTAGATTTCTTTAGAGCTTCATACTAGCACAAGAAAATTTACCTCACCCACCCTGGGGTTAAAGTCGCCAAGCACGATTTTGACAACATGGCGCGCCATGGCGGGGGCAGTTCTCATAGGTGCATCATTGCTCACATTGTCGACTTCGCTTTGTTGCGGATTGTGGCTAGACGTTCATCCACCAGAGTGAATGATAGTACTCGCACGGAATCTCTCTCCCACCACGAATCCCACACCAAACTTGCGCCCCTTTTATATGCCCACTGTAGTAAATGCCACAAGGACCCACTCGCCTCAGATCTTATCCGCGGCAGTTGGTAAGTTTCATGGAGGGCGTTTTTTTATGTGGCGGGTCCCAAGCCCAGCGCACAACCCTGTGTAGGGGATGTTTCGCCTTCTCACTTCAGCTCGCCTTCAAACGCATGTTCTTTGGCTACCGAGAGGATACTTGGTCTTATACCGGAAGTCGTGAGCTGCTTGATGCATATGTAAAAGAATCGTTTCTGGCCACTCCCAAGTGAATAGCGATCAGAGATCTTTCCTCACTTGCGTGAACTTCTACACATGACTCGATCCTCCCAGCTACCAACCCAATAAGTTCGATGCAAGCATCTAGAGACCAAGTTTAAACTATTCCATTGTGCTAATATGCCTTTGCTACTGGGCTTTCTACTGCTATTTCTTCTCTAATTGGACGTTTGTTTGTCTCCACTCCATGTACATATAACACATTTCAACTCTGGATCTCCTTGCTGATATTTAGTTTTGCCCGGATCTCAGTCGGACGTTATTGTCATTAATCGCACATTTAAAATGTCCTATTTGGCAATGTCTGCACATCCTCCAAACTTCCTCCTTTTTGATGTTCTTTAGAAGCAGTCTCTCAATCCATCGTGCCAACTGAGGTTGTCGGTTGATATACCTCTTACTTATATAGTCTCCCAATGCATTCATTTTGACACCTGGTCTATAAGTTCCTCAAAAGTAGCCGCGCCGTTACATAATCCAAAAGGAATTAAGGTAAATTGTCATAGACCATCTCCAATGCTGAAAGCCTTCTTTTTTTGTCTGATTCGTTTACCACCACTTGCTAATAACCACTTTTCAAATCAAGCGTTGAGAACCATTTTGTGCCTGACAACGAGGGCAGCGTGTCATCAATTCTACCAGATGTGAACTCCACGAACTCCCTGATGGTTCGATTACGCCGCTTGTTAAATAATAGTTCCAATTTAATGCCTATACACTTATCTTATTTCTTGTTATCGATTTTTGTGATTTATGCTAGAAACTAAAATTATTTACGTGTAAAACAACAGGCAGGTTTGTTGGAAATACTTACATGTGTGCTAAAAGATACTAAGATAACTGTGAATTATTTGTATATTTATATTCTTTATTGTATGTTCTTTTATTTATTTCTTTTAGTACATTAATAATTTGTATTTTCAATTTATTTAACAATCATAAAATAAAATTAATTAAAATTTTATTGAATTCAATTCGTGCTAATTATTTCAAAGAATAAACCGTGCTCATACTTTCTAAGTTCATTTATAATTTTAGTGTGGCCAAACGCTGCTCCTGGTGTATAAACTCCACCCCTGAGGAAACAATAGTAAATTTGTAATTTTTTAGATACTTATCTTTTTAATAAATGTGAACTTCAACGAACCGATGAGGAAGTTTTGAATGTTCATTAAATATAGTTACAGCAGACACTAGAAGACAGACACATGCTATTCCATAAAAGGGGCATGCGCCACTTACCCGTCCCACTAAAATTTTATCAGGGCTAGCGGGAAATATGTGCTGAATAGATTTCATGTTTTTGTCCCAACCTTTTGCTTTGAATGTTATTCGGAAAAAAGTCTCATCTACATTTTCCTCCATAGGACCATCGGAAGAAAATAGGCCAAATGAGAATAAACGGGGACAATTTAGTAATAAACGACGAGTACATGCAAACTGAGTAAGTATTAAAATCAAAAAATACCAACACAAAAGCAAAAAAGCGATGGCAGGGTTTCTGAAACATTTAAGAGATGTAAACCAAGTTAAAGAATGAATTAAACATCTTACAAAAAATTTGCTTTCTCAATAGTTCCTTTAATTTCCTCCATTAACTAAAATTCTGCAACTACTAACAAAAAGCTTTATCAATTTACGGTATTAATAACGTTTAATATGAAATTTGGGAAAAATTGCCGTAGCCATTAAATATCAAGAATTATAGTATACAAGACAGGGTTCAATAATAAATAACCACAATTCAAATTAATGTATATTATAGAATGAATTAACTATTCAATAATGCATAGTTGCAAAAAAAAATCAAATAAGAAAAAGTAGGTTAAGTATAATGAAATTTATTTTTACAAAAGCAGCTTCTCAAGAATAAGTCCGGTTTTTATCTCATTGAATTATGACAACAAGATTGCGGCTTCCCAAGGCAATTATCACCGCTATATCTTTTATTTTTTTTAACCATTTCTTTATGCCAACTGCCATGACGAACAAAAGAAGTGAAGTTTGTTATGAAGTTTTGACAGTAAAATTTCGTTCAATATACGAAAAAACATTAAGCGAACTCGAAATTAATAGATGTTAACCACTAAAAAAAGCTGTTTATTAAAGTGAACTTTAAAAATTCAGATTACTGCATTTTTATTTTGAAAAAAAAGTTACAATTTACACAGTTATTTTAAGCTCGCTGGAAGATATTCTTATTAAGCAAATAGCATATGTATGAAAGTATATCTAAAGGATAGCATGAAATACTCATCAGAAAGTTTTTGTATTCTACTATTCTTGATAAAAAAATCAAAAGTTATATGTGCATTCAAATGGAAACTAATTTTCTCTCATCTACATCGCTTCGTCACAATTAGACTTTGAGAAAGCAAAACTATCATGAACTTTATTTTAAGGAATAATTCAGATCGTTTCTACGAGTTAAACCATGGGAAAATTATTCCTTAAAGTAAAATTTGTTTCAAATATATTGTAAGGGTTGCTTTACGAAAACGTCAAATAACTGTTATATTGAATGGGTCTCTCGTTCTTCTCCTCCCAGTAGTACAACTGACTACGATCGATGATATCTTGATCAACGGTTGGTGCTGGAACACAAAAGCCCTTAATAACATCTGACTCACTTAAAATATTCCTATGTAAAGACGAATTGGTAAGATATTAAGGTAAATTCATTCCTTTTTAATTACATTCGTGAAGCTTGTGGATACATTTTTGGAAGCAGTTTTCGTCGAAATCGTCTCATATTTCGATTAGCTAATATAAAGCTCGTCCAAACGTTGTTATTCGCAACCGAGCCCAACACCCACGGATTTTTCGTCCAAAATTCAACATAAGCGTCAATGCTATTTATAGTTCCTGTGGGACTCAAGGCAAAGTAATAAATACATAAGTAAGTAGTATATACCAAACATTAATATTAAAATATTAAAAAAATGCTATCTTAATATCTGTAAATATTGTAATATTTATAGTTGTATCATACATTAATTCAAAATATAGCTTTTAAGACGTAATTATAAGAGTTTACTAAAGAAGAATTATAAGAGTTTACTAAAGAAGAATACTAAAGTCAATCAAAAATAAAGCCGCTATTACGATTTGCAACTCAACTTCGTTTTAAATGAAGTTTTGAAATCCGGTATTATAGATATCAACTCAATAAGTAATAAAAAAAATTCAGTTGAATGATAATCGAATCGTTTACAAAACTGTGCCACTGTGGTTGACCAACATATGTATTGTTTACCGGATTTCTCGATAATATATAGTACATATATTGTAACTCACTCTAGAGTTCAATCACTGGATTGTTAAGCAAAAGTCCCAATTTAATAGCTATACACTTATTTTTATTGCTAATTCAAACTTAAAGCTTATTACTCGTTATTCGAGTTTACAAATTCTTATTCTTATTTATTTTACTAAGCAACACTCTCATTAAAACTTTGTCTGCTGCATAATCTGGCAGTCTAAGTATATAAAGTAGATTAATACGAAAATCGCCAGTCAATTATTCAGACAAATATGAATGCTGCAAATCATTCCAGATAAACTGTCTTCATTTTATTATTAGGTCTTTATTACATCGTTGAGTCATTTAATAACCTGGTATAGTCCTTTCCTACTACACTGAAATTTGAGAACCATCTTTTCACTCGTTTTAGGTTATATAACAATAAACAATCTCTTTCTTTAAGGTCCTCAGAGCTCATTGCCTTGTAGTATTTTGTTTTCATTTTATCATATTTTGCTTTAAATTGTGTATACTGTCATGTATATCCCAAATCTCGTCTTCTAGAATGCTTTTGACTTCCTTAACATTCCTTCCTCCGGGGGCTTTAATTCCAAATTTCAAATTAACTGGTAACAGATCATCATTACCAAAACTTACCCTTGCCAGAGTCTGCCCTGTTGTTTCATGTATAGCATACCAATAAGCCACCAGGAACAAGGATGTATGGGTATCCGAAGCTTTTTGAAACTTGAACACAATTCTACTTTTCCCAGTCTAACGTTATTGTCATTAATCGCACACTTAAAATGTCTTATTTGGCATCAGCTTTTGAATAATGTAAGCATTACAGGGACAAAAATGTTTAATGCACTTCACCGATGTCAGTAGTTCCCTCTGAGTTACACAATACTTTCTCTCTGGCTTGCTTACTGTCTGGCTATAACACGTCATCACTTTTTCAGGCGCGTCAATGACTTGAGAAGGAACGCCTCTTACTAGCATCGGTATCCAAAATAAACGACGATCATGAGGTATGCTAACATTCGCGCGGTACTTAACCGATACTACAGAATTTGGAAAGCCACTTCCTGTTTTTTATTCCACTGAAGGACTATGTTACTTTTCATGAGTTCATGTAGACTATTAGCTACGCTGGCAAAATTTGGAATGAGTCGTTGATAATAAGTACTCTGGTTGTATAGTCTCTTAGTCTGAAGAGAGGTGATCGTCGTTGTACTGTGGAATCGTCTGAGCTAGACGCATCGTTACTGGTCGGATTGTTGTCTTATGATGCTCTTCTACTGGTCGGACTCCTCTAGGTTGTTTCATGTTGGCTTTGTGGTCGGTTAGCTGGGTGGTGGTGTTGGTGTTTAGGCTCGTATAGCTTCCAGGGTGCAGTCTCTTCATCCTGTGATTGACATGGGATGTGGCGATAGAGTTGGCCATCCTTTTCCATGTACTCGCTTTCGCCATCAACTACATTATATCGCAATTGTCGTCGCTTGACTTATGGACTCTAGTGGCTGTAGGGACAGTGCGTCTACTACTAGGTTGAGTTTCCCTTTGAGATACTCTATGTTAAAAGAAATTTTGCTGTAATTCTAAAGCCCATCGTACTATACGCTCGGAAGGGTTTTCTATGGAATTCAGTCACTTTAGTTATATATGACCACTAAAGTGATTCAAAAAAAAAACAAAAAAAAAATTTTCGTTTAGTACTCGGAAAAATAGGTTCCTAGACACCTCTAAGAAAGCCTATCCAAATATAAGTTTTTAATTGTAACGGGAAGGTCCTCCTACATAAAGTTTTCTATTTTTTCTTATTATCAGATAGAAAAATTTATATCTCGCTTCCAATTACTTGAAAAATATCTTGTTCCTAAGATTTTGTAGGAAATTGAATGTTCTACAAAGAAGGTCTATTAAGATTTTTTCGTAAACCCAAACGTTTAAAAGATATTAACAGTTAAAGTTTGATTATTTTTGGGAAATTTTTTTATTTCTTATGAATTTTATAACTCAATGAAAAAAAATTATTGTTGTAGACACAATTTACAAAAACACTGTCAGAAAGGAAACACAAAATTTTTCATGGTGTAATTATACTTACATATATAGATATGTACATATTTGCAACTTATACAGAACAACGACGAAATGTTCTTCTGTATATGACTGTGTTAAGAGTGACGCGCAACGATGAAATAACATGAAACCGCGCCACCACGCTTGTACTTGTTAACGTACATGCAAAAACAAATAAATAAATACATAAATAAAATATCGAACTCTTTTGTAAAAAATAAACTGAATAGCATCGCTTTGTCGATAGTTAATATCCAACCACAAGAATTGTTTCACCTTCAGCCATCCAACCTAATATACCTTCTTATGTCCAATCACATTGTATTTTTTTCTACTTGAAATATTTATATACTTATACGCGTAATAATACTGTGATTTCATCGCTATTTCAATTTTCAGATTTCGGTATGGATGAAACTGTTTGTATAATCAGAAATATGACAGATAATAACGTGTATGAAATAAAAAAGCTGCTGTGAATCGATTATTGGGATCTAGCAAAACAAAGAGTCAACGTTAAATACCAAAAATTTGATAGTTTAACATCTGCTTTAATTCATCGAAGTTATCAAAGTCAATATAATGGCGAGACTTCGATATCCACATCACCAAAACATGGAAAAAAAGTGAAAGAAAATAACTAGTAACATCGAAAGGAAAAATTTGAGCAAAATACATTAAATGAATTCCATTAAAATTTTTAGATAGATTAATAAATGTGCCTAATTTAGTCGCATTGAAAGCACGTTGTCGTACTATGTCTAGTTTTTTATAAAAATGACTGAGAAAAAAGGCCGCTTATTTTTTTCTTTTTGTTAATTATAATGCCAATTTTCTGTTAATGGGCACAATTCTGATTTCTTTGGCGCCGCGATATCCGTTACCGTTGGAAAGAGGAAGTCCTCCTGATTAAAAAATATACAGCGTTATAGGTACCCCAAACGCTTGGTTTACGAGATATTCGACTTTAAAGTTCGAAAATTCCCGAAATCGAAACATTTCAACAAGCTATTTCACTACATTTAACACACTTTATGTATGTACATTTTTCACTTCAAATTCAGTTAACTAAACTGTAAACATTTAAACAAATTTGAGCATCACTTATGTACATATGTGCTAACAATTATGAGGAAATGGAGCGCTGCCATTTGATAAATAAGAGCAATTCGCTGAAATTTCTCTTCTTCGCTGTAATTTCTCTTTCTTTACTTAGAACTAAGATTTCTAATAAAAACAAATGTGTCTATAAATTATATTTCAAATTAAAATGAGTATATACAATCTTTCCATGCATATGGATTTAATCTTACTTCTTCTTATTTAAATTTAATAAATAGCCAAATAATATTATATAATAATATTACGTAATAAAATAATAATATACTTAGGTTACTCCGGGTATTGGCTCGAGCAGGGTTATTTTTGTAGAGCGCGGCCGATGGCCGTCTACGCTAAAAGGAGTACTTTACATACTAAACTAGTGGTGTGGTATACATTTTAAACTAGTATTCATATAAGTATGTAAAAAACGATTGAATACAGCGAAAATTTTCTTTGCGTATAAAGGGGAAAGCGTTTTTGTCGGTATTAGGGTCCAAGGGATTGTACTTGAGGTTTAATTTTGAATATGTTCATAGAAATAATTTCTTTGAAAAAAATAACGAATTCAAGGCTGCTTTCTCAATGTTTGGTTACCAGTCTTTATGT
The DNA here is from genome assembly GCF_016617805.1 of Bactrocera tryoni. NCBI lineage: Eukaryota > Metazoa > Arthropoda > Insecta > Diptera > Tephritidae > Bactrocera > Bactrocera tryoni. Next base: position 31,845,297 of record NC_052499.1, on the reverse strand, counting down.
CCAGTTAATAGAGTTGTCCGCTTAAGAGATTGTACTTAATAAACATAAATAATGTGCATAGTGAATGGAGATGTCCGCTTAAAAGAGCGTCCATTTAATAGAGCTTTCACTATATTCTTTATTTATGAATTGTTTTTACTATCCTATCTTCTACGTTGGTTCAAACCGGACACAGTGTGCTAAATTTTACTAAAATCGGTTCAGTAGTTTAGGAGTTAATCGCGGACAAACAACGTGACACATACTTTTTATATAATGGTTGTCAAAAGAGTCTTGCGGTATTTTCGCTAGTTGGCGCTGAAAGCGCGTAGTTCTAGTTTTATTCGTTGCATCGGGTCATGCTATACCTTTTTGGAAAGCTCATTTCACGCGCTAACACGTGTTTGATTGATTGTCGTTTCTTTTAAGTCGTTCGTGAGTTATAGCGTCGCAAACATGGAGCAAAACAAAGAGAAAATACGGCATATTTTACAGTACTACTACGATAAAGGCAAAAATGCATCTCAAGCCGCCAATAAAATGTGTGCAGTTTATGGACCCGATACAGTTTCCATTTCCACCGCACAACGATGGTTTCAACGTTTTCGTTCTGGTGTAGAGGTGGTCGAAGATGCGCCACACTCCGGAAGGCCTGTCATCGAAAATTGCGATAAAACGCTGAATTGGTCGAAAGAGACCGGCATAGTAGCAGCCGTAGCATCGGTCAAGAGCTGGGCATGAGTCATCAAAAATTCATTTCAATTACAATAAAAAAAAAAAATTCAATAAAAATACCGCAAGACTTTTTTGACAACCCATTATAAAGATTATACCTTAAAAAATGTTGGAAAGAAAGAAAACGCTGTAGTTAAAAAAATCCTTCATATTTGGTGCTTAAGGAAAAATTTGAAGAGTATTTTCAAAACGATACCTATTGTTAATTAATTAAAAAAGACTTGATAATTTTATACAAAAATGGTACAAGTAAGAAACTTTCTAAAGAAAGGTTGAAGAGTGAAGGACACAAACGAACTAAAATTGTGCAAATGGCTGCTGTATGTATATTAGGGTGCTTCAAAAAAAAATTTTGAATTTTTTTTCAATTCTTACCCCTCAAAAGTGATTGACAAACAAAAAATCCTCCCTCAAGCCAGGCGCTGTAGCTTAACTCTAAGGGGTCGCTACTTTTTTTTTTTTTCCCCATACATTTTACACAGGAATTTTCGTTTTTTCATTCAAACTAAAATTTCACCAACTAATTTTCGTTTCTCAAAAATAACCATCACATATTCAGAAAGTTCAAATAATCAGTTATTATGATACCATTTTACATCGTTCGTAGAAGCAGCTAAACAGTGAAAAAACCAAAGCAAGATATTGGTGAATTCTTAGCCAATATTTATTTAGATAATGATCCCTACAATTTGTCCTCAATCCAAGTAAGAGTTTTGGCAGTGTAAAATTTAAACGTAAAAACAAAGTATTGTCTCTAAAAACGGTCTTTTGTTAAGTAAATGGTGATATTATAGTTATCGATCCATTATTGCTGTTCCAAAGAATATCGGTAACAACCGACAGTATAAAAGATATGGGAACTTATGTATATTCGATTGTTCTTTTCTCAAAGTGTTGCCTTTTAACCAGGCAATAGTCCAACATTTTGTTTTGACAGCTGCACGACAACACGACTACAGGCCGACAGTTATCGTTCTCGCTAACTTCAATATCCTCCTATATTTACCAACGACAGTAGGGCGACAGTAGAGTTGACAGTAGAATGGAAGATAGAAAGAGCAGGTAGAGGGTGATGCCACTAATATGTAAAATGTAAAATTATTCACAGCTCTAACAAACTTGACGTTATTTTACAAATAAAAGCATAAAATAGCTCTATTATATCATTTGTAATAACAGTTGATAATTTAAAACAGAAATATTTACCTATTTACTTATTTTTTGCGTAAAAAATTTCATTTGAACAAAATATTAAAATTTCATTGAAGTGAAAGGTATTAGTATAGCCACAATGAAATTGTGTAAATGCAAAATGGACAGCTGTGTTGTCTTGTGTACATGCCGGCCATTGTTATGTTGCTGCCTTCTTACGAATGTTCATGTAGTAAGATGCACAACGCCATTTTCAGTTCACTGTCGTGCTGCTGCAGTCTATCGCAGTCATTGTGTTCACCACTTCACAAAACGTAAGAGTGAGAGTTGCCGTTTGCATTTTTATTTACGGTTCGGTTACGGTTCCTTAAAGTTATTTTAATAAAATTTTTGCACAAAGTGACATGATTCACAAAGTGCACAAATTGACATGATCATGAATATCTGGTCAGTTGTTGATTTTCCAGGCCTAAAGCCACACTGATAAGGTCCAATCAGTTTGTTGATGGTGGGCTTTAATCTTTTCTACAATACGCTCGGTATATGATGTTGAATCCTATTTCTCATTTGCAAACGAAAAAAGAAACAGGAAGAAATTTGTAAGCAGTGTGCATGAAGATAATCTGGAGATCGTGAATCCGAAACCCCAATTGAAGGTTATTCGATCACCACTATGGTGAAGTACAAATAGCGATTTCCGCTTAAAAAATAACAAAGCGGCGAGAACTGTTGGTCTACTATTCGGCGAAATACTGATGAGGTTCATGCACCCACTTCTTTGCAGACTATTGTCGGACAGAAACGTGCCGATTTTTGGAAATTAACTGTATTTTTTCCAATCCAGTCCGCGTCAATGCTCGTTGGATAAGGCCCATCGCATATAATGTCCTATTTAGACTTGGTAAATCCACAAGTCTTTGAAAAGACCACAGAGAAAAGTATCGATGGAGCTGCCTAATAATAAGAGCCGCAGATCTCAATAGAAAAGGTATGTGGAAATATGCTGATGATATTACCTGGAGGTGAAAGCGGACACAACGAAATATTTTCTGTCATCAAATAGTCAGTCATCACATTCCTGCATTGGATTTCACATCACTATTAGTTTTAGCATCAAGCAAAAATGTCAACGCAGATTCACTTTTGCAAACAAGTGCTACTTTAGCCTGAGTAGGCAATTGAAACGAAAAGTTCTCTCTCAACGACCCAAAAGCAGAAGAGTTTCCAAGAGAAAGTTTGAATGGAAGGTTTCTTTGAAAATGTGTGCTTATATTAAGAAAGAATTGTGGAAAATATTTGTTTCCTTTTTACAGAAGAAAATGTATGCCAAAAAATATATATGTATATGTGTATATGTATTATATATGTACATATATCCATAAATACAAGTATATAGTAAATTAGGAGTTGGGTTTCTTATTCTCACCCTTAAAGTTATTTTTCATGAAATTGATTCCAATTTCTGCTGGTAAACTTTGTAATCCGCAACCCATCACAAGATATACCCCTTTCTTTTTAGCTAGTTCATCGAATTTGTAGTGTATGGTGTCCATAAAGTGAGATTCAGTACAGAGGTCAACATAATGCGTTTTAGCCACTATACATGCTTTGATAACGTTTTGACCATAACCTTCATAGGGTCCACAGCAATTGATTAAAACCTATTAAAACATAAAATATTAAGGTATATGGGTAAGGAAGGACTTAAAAATTAGTAAACCCCAAATGTTTCTGATAACATTTACTGGACCTTAACATTAAAGTCTAAGGCCTCAAAATTGACACCAAAAGTAATAAATTTTAGTTCTACATTAGACAGAAGCTATATTATGGTAAATACTATGTTCGGACCGACAACGAAAACATGTTTTCGTGGGAAAAAACGGTTTTCGCACGAAAACTTGTGTTTTCGTCCATGTAAAATTTGTCAAACAAAAACACAGTTTTCGCTGAAAACTATTTGAAAACTTACATTCCACTCATTGTAATCGGTGCCTGCTCTAGTTTAATCGATGTTTTTGGAGGACATATTTTGCCGGCTCTAAATTGTCACTTGATATTTGTCTACATTGCATATACAAATACAGCTGTGACTTGATATTCTCATATTAGGGGGATTATCTTGCTCTTGCAAAACCTTGCCCTGTGCAGAAATTGCAGAATTTTCCTCTTGGTGCAACTGCACAACAACAAACACACGCAGAAAATTATTTGCAATGGCTGTAAAATATGTCAGACCAAAACCCATGTTTATTTTCGTGCCGTCATATGTCACTAGATTCTGCAATGGGTGCTCTCTTGGCCTTGCATATTTCGGTATAGGATTTTTGCATTTTGTGTCATCGTGCAATCTTGTAAGAGCAAGAGAATGCCGCTATTGATAGTTGTCAGTGAAAACTCATCGAAAGCACACATTGTCGGTCCGAACGACTTAGATTCCACAACATACAAATGTGTTTTCAAAATGTTTTCAATGTCGGTCCGAAAATAGTATAACAGCAATTTACCTGTTGTCCACACAAACACCAACCGCCAAATTTGATAAAGTTACGCTAAAGTGAAAACAACGACATTAGGTACAGGAGTGGCAGTAACGTCAAAATTGTGTCAAGAGTAGGAGAAGCAAGCAGGGCTTATATTTTTAGGTTTTAGTTCTAGTTTGGATTTTAATTAAAACGCGTAACGCTCGCTCCACATATAGAGCTGAAAAAAGGTCATTTAAATAAGTATATAGTGCATAACTCATAATTGGCGCGGATTGAACTAAAACGATTTCCCGAGGAATACTGAAATACTGAGGACTTGCTGGACTACAGGACTACTGGAGGCCTAGCGCTACCCATCACAAGGACAAATGGCGGCCAGAATGATTTATAATATTATCATATAAGTAAGTACTCAGTGATCATTGAGCGCATATCGCTACATAAGTAAATTTCTGAAAGTGTAAACAAAATTTGTAAAGTGGCCCATATGGCTAAATTGTTGAAGTGTGTTTTAATAGTCATTAAAAAAATGTGCTAAACAAATGAAGCAAAATAAAATCGTTGATACAATCGAAAATAAATAGTAAAAAATTAAACAAAAAAGTATTCAGTTTATAAGTGATATCAAAATGAATGAGTAGACATTAAGGGAAATAGTGACAGCTGACAGAACTACTAAAAGCTTTAGAGACTCCTCTAGAAGTGGAAGAGTATGAGGCAGTGACTATAGACCCGACAGTTCATTGTGATGAATCTCTAGGAATAATTAAATCTCTGCCCGAATTCAGTGGCGAAAGGTCATAGTACGTTAGTTGGAGACAAGTTACATTTGCTGCCTATAAATTGTTTGAAAGCTGCGAGAATAATTCAAAACACTATCAAGGGGTAGCAATAATAAGAAATAAAATTGTCCGCTTGACCGACAAGTAATGTCATCATTCAATACCGTGCAAAATTTTAAGGCGATCATCGCGCGGTTAGATTTTACTTATGCTGACAAACGACCAGTCTATTTGATTGAATAAGAAATGTCAACTCTTAGGTAAGGAAGACTTTCAATTGCTCAGTTTTACGACGAGGTTGAAAAGAAATTGACTTTGATAATAAATAAAACGATACAAAAGGAACTGATAGAGTCATTTTGCCAGAAATATAGACATGCTTTGAGGGTATTTGTTTCTGGCTTGCGGAAGCCAATGAGCGACATCATGTTATCTTCGGAACCTAAAGATATGCCTAGGGTCTTGGCATTAGCATAAGAATTGGAAACAAAGCTCGATATTCTGTTGCAAACTCTTTCTACAGTAGAATGGATGTAGTTCAGGTGGGAAAAACTGGTGGAAATACAATTGTTTCCCATTACTCACCTCATTATAAACAAGTGGAAAAAAATAAGTATTTAGACGCGGGAGCCCTTATGGATGTATTGCACTACGCGCAAGGAGGTAATTATATTCCCAATTGGAGAGCTGAGTGGGATTCTTAAAGAACCCGAATGACATGCCAAAACTTTAGTCAAAGGCCAGCGGCCTATAATAATCCACACACTCAGGAAAGGGAAACAATAAAAAGACCTCGCGAAAGCGATAACCAAATATTTCGAAAATTCAAAGTGTTAATCACTTAACCCAACTTCGGTTCATAATTATAATGGAAATTCGCAATTTTTTTAGACGTAGGGCTCTCCTACCATAGGTAAACAAGACGCTGACAGGGCGACCAATGAATTTGTTGATTGATACTGGGGCGGAAAAAAAAATTATCAAACCCAACGAGAATTTAAAAGGGAGAAGGAATATAGAAAACTCATTTAAAGTTAGATCCATCTACGGTACTGCCGTGAAAATTAGAGGTGCTTAATTAACGTGCTCGAATAAGCTGCTCCTTTTTACCTTCTTTCCGAACTTAAAACCTTAAATGGTATTATTGGGTTTGTCGTTTTGAAGGAAGTTGACGCAAAAATTTTGAATAGTCGAAAAAGTATTTTCGTATTTCTAATCGCATTTTGACTTTTTTTATATTTATAATAATAAATAAATAAACAAATAAAGCAAAACCCTTGCACGGTGCACGAATTGTAGAATTTTCTACTTGGTGCAACGGCACAACAACAAATACTCGCAGAAAATTATATGCAATGGTTGTAAATTATGTCAGACCAAAGTCCATGTTTATTTTCGTGCAATGACACGTAAAAAAATAATTGCAATCATTTTACATAAAGACATATTTCGCCGTTAAATTGTTGAGAAAGGTAAGTTTTAAATATATTTTATAATTTCTACTTAAATTATAAAGATTTGTTACAGTCTCAATAGTCATTCTCAATAAATTGACCGAATCAGCCGTTCATATATCACTAGATTTTGCAATGGGTTCTCTCTTGGCCTTGCATATTTCGGTATAGGAATTTTGCATTTTGTGTCATCGTGCAATCTTGCAAGAGCAAGAGAATCCCATTATTGTCTTATTATGAGTGTAAAAATGTCAATAAAATAGTTGCAAATAGAAATTCTCCTAATGAACCAGGGAATACGGAAAAGATTTCATTTATATTGGAAAAATATTCAGAAGTTTTCTCAAATCCAGATGAGGATTTTAACACTAATGTGGTAGCCAGCCACCATTAGGACAATTGATAACGAACCGATTTATTTAGAATTTATAAATTAGGAAGTTAAAAATTTACTACGAGATGAAGTATTTCGTTTTCTCGATCTCCATAAAAAAGGATAGACGAGAACGGGAGAAAGAAGATGAGGATGGTAGTTGATTTTAGGAAACTGAATGTCAACACAGTTTTTGGCAGATATCCAATTCAAGATACATCGGTTATTTTAACTAACATGGGGAAAATCGGCATTTTTCGAGGTTTAACCAAATTAAGTTGACTGAGAAGGAAAGGAAAAATACTGCCTGCGGACTGAAAAATGCACCAGCAATTTTCCAAAGGGCAACTGATGATGCTCTTAGAGAAAAAATAGGGAAAAGCTGTCATGTTTACATCGATGATTTAATTATATTCATTTCAGAGGCATCGAAAAAATTTTAACAAAACTTTATCAAGCCAACAAGAAACAAGTGAAGTTCCTTGGATTTATTGTTTCGAAGGTAGGGATAAAAACATGCCCTGATAAAATCAATGACATTCTGAATTACAAAGCACCTAGCACTCTTCGTGGCTTACAAGCATTTTTGGGGCTATCTGGTTACTATAGGAAGTTTATTAAAGATTATGCCTCTATAGTCAAGCCTATCACAAGATACTTAAGGGGAGAAAATGGTCATGTGAGAACAAATCAATCAGAAAATGATAGAATTGAGTTCTACTATATCCTGATAATAATAAATCATTTGACTTAACAACTGACGCTTCAGCACACGCTATTGGGGCGGTACTATCCCAAGGAAAGAGTAACCATGACTTCCAGAATGTTATCGACAGCCGAAGAGAATTATGCTACCAATGAAAGAGAGCTTTTAGCGATAGTGTGGGCCCTTCAGAAGCTGCGAAACTATTTATACGGAGTAAAACAGTTGAGTATTTTTACCGATCATCAGCTTTTGACCTTCGCTTTCTCAAATAAGACTCCAAACACAAAAATAAAACGCGGGCGAGCATTTGTGGAAGAGTTTTCACCCCAATTTCATTATAAACCCGGAAAAGATAATTTTGTTGCCCATGCATTGTCACGACAGCACATTAATGCAATAGAGCAATACTCCTCATCTGCTACCATGTATAGTGAAGAATCTCTAACAGAAGTTATTCCAAAAGTGGAAAACCTTGTTAATTCATTTCGAAGTCAGATAATTCTTGAAGAAGGAAATATTACAACCAAGAAGACATGAACTATTTTCAAGTCAAGGATAAGGCATCAAATTACATTTAAAAATTATAGTAATCGGCATCTACTAGAATTGATTGGTGAAGGCGTTAATCCTGATGTAGTTAACGCTGTTCGTTGCAGTTTTGGCAAAATTCAGGATCAGATTGTAAGGAAATTTCCGTCAATAAAATTTTGTTACACAATGAAACAAGTCAATGATATTTTTAACGAGGACGATCAAAACGAAATACTGGCAATGGAACACAGTAGGGCACATCGATCTATCCGAAAAAATATTGAGCGACCGAAATAAAAGGCAAATTAATTAAAGCCCAGGAAAATGAGTTGGCCAGGGGCAATAGCGATAACTTACGAGGTTTTTCAAGCCAGGAGATAAAGTTTATGTTAGGACCAATAAAAGAATTCGCAATAACTTTACAAAAGCTTTTACGATCCACAATTTAATAGATAATAGGAAGGTTCACAAGAGCAACCTTAGGTAATATTTTTTTCACCTTTACAGGGTTATTTTACCACTTTTAAGTACTCAGGGATCCGACAGCAAAATTATTAATTTCACAAAATCCAACTACATACCAGTTATTGACGGAAATGTAGCAGTTTGGAACAAATATGACTACTTAACGCATCAAACGACGATTTGACAAATTACCTTACCATTTTGCCAGAAATAGAAAATATATTTCACGTTTTTTCACAATCACACATTACCAAAATTCAAGCAGACATTTATCAAATTTAGCGATTTATTGACACGGTGAAAATTCACCATAGACAAGCGCGAAGCATAAATATGATTGGCGCTGCGCTAAAATGCATAACTAGAACTCTATATTTCGACGAATTTACAGCCCTATTCTAATGCCTTCACAAAAATCACCACCCCCACTATTGTGAGGTTTTCCGTATGCTTGGGTGATTTCAAAAGCACAAATGTTCCCAATTTGTGATGTCTGAAAGCAATCACAAAGCAAAATCGGTTGCGTTTGTTATGTTAATTTTAATATTTTTAAAGAAATTTACAATTATTTTATTGATGTGATCAAATTGAGCACGATTCCGATTACTTTGGCTTACCCCTCCGCCAACCGAATTTCCGTATAAATGGGGTATGTGCGGATAGGGGTGCTTCTCCAGAGAAGAAATATCCAAAAATAATATACAAATAATTTTTATTTTATAAAATATTCACGATTAAAAGTTCAAAAATTTGCACTAATAATACATGGAATTTCTCTATGTTTCACTAAATTTTTTCACGTTTTTCACTCTGTATGTTTAAATATACACTCTAAACATTGAAATATCTCACATTTCACTTTTATTTTGCTATATTTTACCTAAATTTATTGATTTAAAAATCATTTAGCACACTCATCGTTGAAAAGGTTAGATTGTTTACAATTATGAGGAAAACGAGCCTTGCCACATCTTAAACAGCACATATGTAGGATTTTTAAAAATTTTCTTTGTTTGTTTTTTCGCGCGATTCTTTTTTCTATATTAACTATAAAAAAAATACTTTCTACATATGTATATGTGTAATATGTGATTTATGTGACTGAAGTACTTTCGCGTAGTACTCCTTTCTACGTTGGGGGCCTTCGGCCGCGCTTTAAAAAAAATAACCCGGGTATTCGGGGTGACTGAAGTACTTTCGCATAGTACTCCTTTCTGCGTTAAAATAAAAAATATATCTTGAATTTCGTTATAAAGTGGTTATATTTTGGTTATTATATCTGTTAGCGCTTCCCATTTATTTTTGATAATACGTTGTTTTGTATATTAGGTGACAATATATTTAATATTATTATATAATATTACTATATAATATTACTTATTTGTTTATTAAATTAAATAAAGAACATATCCATATGAATGGATAGAGGAATTTTTGGGAAAAGGAATTTCAGCGAATTTCCTTATTATCACATGGCAGCGCTCCATTTCGTCGTAATTTTTAGCATAGACATGATGTTCACTACGAGTGCAAAATGTAATTTTTAAAATAAAGATTTCTTCTGTAAAAAAACTGTTAAAAGTGTAAAATGTGGATTTATTTAAAAGTTTATATGTAGTTCAATTTAATTAATTTGAAGTGAAAAATGTGAGTAAAGTGTGTTTAATGTGGTAAAATAGCTTGTTGAAATGTTCGAATTTTGGGAATTTTTGAACTTTAAGGTCGAATATTTCGTAAACTAAGCGTTTGCGGCACCTATAACCCGTTATATTTTTTTAATCGTTCCTCTTTCCAACGGTACCTTCAAATCGCGGCGCCAAAGAAATCGGAATTGTGCCTCAAATTGAAATGTGAATTTTTAATTTATACTTCGTGTGTTTTTCGATCTGTTACTATTAGTGACATCTATGCTAAATTTCACGTCAAAATATTCATTATTATTTGAGATACGCGTCGTTTTGTGAGGCTCTAAAAGTGAATTCTTCGATTTTTACTATGTCTGAATTTATTGAACAAAGAAGTGCGATAGTGCACCATCTCATACTGCATTGGTTATTCGTGATCATTTCGCCCCATTTTCAACTAATATCGTGCCGCAACCGCCGCAACCACCGCATTGTCCTGATTTACCTTCGTGTAACTTCTGGCTATTCAGCAAATTCACATGACCACTCCGAGGACACCGTTTTGACTTAATTGAGGATATAAAAGCTGAATCGAATAAGGCTCTGATGGCCAACACGGTGGAGGATTTTTCCAAGTACTACATATGATGACTGAATAATTCGTTGGCAAATGTGTATTGCAGCGGGAGGGGATTACTTTGAATGAAATGAAATGGAAATCAATTTGATCAGAGTAGTATATAAATTATGAGTTCAGCACTGTGCTAATTCAAAAAGACTGTGTTTTCAGCTCTATATGTGGAGCAAGCGCTATGCGTTTTTAATAAAAGCCAAATTAGAACTAAAACTTAAAAATATAAGCCCAGTTTGCTTTCCCTACTCATGGCACAATTTTGACGTTACTGCCGCAAATATATTATATACTATATGTTTGTATATACTAGGGGATCCGGCCACGCGTTGCTGTGGTATACTATTCAATACAGTGAAAATTTTATTTACAAATAAAGGCGAAATATGTTTGTCGGTATAAGAATCCAAGGGATTGTACAATTATACTCTAGTTTTGAATATGTTTATACAAATAAATTTCATAATAACGAAGTTAAGGCTACTTTCTCAATGTCTGGTTAGCAGCGTTTCTGACCAGTTAATAGTGTTGTCCGCTTAATAGATTGTACTTAAAGCTTAGTACGCAGCTCTCAAGAAACGTAAAAACTTCATATAAAAAAACGCTTAAGAAACGGTCGAGATACTTTCCTGCGACAAACTTACTTGTGCTAGTACGCAGCTCTCAAGAAATCTAGTACTCATTTTTGATACTTTTTTTCAGTAAAATGTGAATATGGCAAACCTTGTTTTGCGAAGAAACATCAAATCAACAATTGTTTCTTGAAGGAAATTCGAAGTAATCGTCGAATTCGTCCTAAATTAGTTGAAATCATTATTATGAAGTATATTCCATTTTGAATTGTTGCATAAAACCTACCAATCATCAACAACATTTCTTAAATCTCAATGAAAATATTTATGTTACCATACACATACACACATACATATTACGCACAAAGTTTGTTTTCTTTGTTTATTCTCTCTTGCTCTTCTAATGTAGATCATTCACAATGCGTAACCAGCTGTCAAAATTACTTGAGAAAGAATGTATTTTTTTTCTTGAGCAATTACTTGAGAGCTGCGTACCAACCTTAATACACATCAACAATTTGCATGGATAATGGAGATGTCCGCTTAATAGGGCGTCCATTTAATAGAGCTTTTACTGTATTCTTTATTTATGAATTGTATTAACTATCCTATCTTTTAAGTTGGTTCGAACTGGACAGAGTGTGCTAAATTTTACTAAAATCGGTTCAGTAGCTTAGGAGTTAATCGGGGACAAACAACGTACACGTACTTTTTATATACATACATATGTATAAAGAGTGCATATGGTTGATCTTCATAAAAATTCTTTGAATATGTCAAAGTTTCGGTAGCTCTGAATTTTTGGATCCACTTCACTATTTTCAAATCTCCAATCGGTATCACTAACCTGTCAATCATCATCGTTAACCAATCCTTATTAGGCGTCCGTGAGTAAGTTATTGGCTACTGCAGAGACCAACGTCACTTAACACTTTTGGATAAAAAAAACAAGTAGGGAAGGGCTAAGTTCGGGTGTCACCGAACATTTTATACTCTCGCATGATAAAGTGATAATCGAGATTTCATTATCGGTCATTTACATATTTTTCAAATACCGTATTTGTGTAAAGTTTTATTCCGCTATCATCATTGGTTCCTAATGTATACTTATATTATACAGAGAAGGTATCAGATGGAATTCAAAATAGCGTTATATTGGAAGAAGGCGTGGTTATGAACCGATTTCACCCATATTTCGTAATTGTCATCAGGGTGTTAAGAAAATATTATATACCGAATTTCGTTGAAATCGGTATAGTAGTATAGTAGTTCCTGAGATATGGTTTTTGGTCCATAAGTGGGCGACGCCACTCCCATTTCCAATTTTTAAAAAAAGCCTGGGTGCAGCTTCCTTCTGCCATTTCTTCCGTAAAGTTTAGTGTTTCTAACGTTTTTTGTTAGTCGGTTAACGCACTTTTAGTGATTTTCAACATAACCTTTGTATGGGAGGTGGGCGTGGTTATTATCCGATTTCTTCCATTTTTGAACTGTATATGTAAATGCCTGAAGGAAACGACTCTATACAGTTTGGTTGACATAGCTACCGATGGGCCGATTTTGCCCATCATCGAATTTAACCTTATTATGGAGCCAAGAAATACGTGTACCAAGTTTCATCATGATATTTCAATTTTTACTCAAGTTACAGCTTGCACGGACGGACGGACAGACGGACGGACGGACAGACAGACATCCGAATTTCAACTCTACTCGTCACCCTGATCACTTTGGTACATATAACCCTATATCTGACTCTTTTAGTTTTAGGACTTACAAACAACCGTTATGTGAACAAAACTATAATACTCTCCTTAGCAACTTTGTTGCGAGAGTATAATAAACATAGTTGAATAATGTTAGAGAGTATTTCAACTTCATTAAAACGGAAAATTTTCAAAAAATAATAAGAGGACATTTGGAGCAACCCTCCCCCTATGAATGATGACATGAGAAAAGAGCTCTTGTGAGAGCTTACTCAAACCAGGTATAAATATCTAATGTAGAATATTATATAACGGCTTAATGGGTGAGGTTATAATATGATAATAGTGCATTCAGAAATATAGTGAGTCTTGGTCCGTTGATGAAAAAATTTGTATTGATATACATATGTATAAAATACTTGCCCTGCACTTTCTTGCCAAACTATAAAGCGATCTTTTATGTTTTAAGTTTGCTGTAACGATTGGAGTATCCTTTAAATTTTTTCTGCATCGAATACCAATTTCTTGTAAAAGTAGTTCCATTTTTTGCTATTAAAAGATGTATTCACATATTACTAAAGTTTTAATTACTAAATATCAAGATATATAGTATATATAGACTTGCTTTATTTCTCCCCGCAATGCCCCACGAGTAGGATCTCAAAACTTTCACTGCTTCTAGAACTGTGAAACGTCCAGCGCATCCAGTTGCCCCAAATATTATTATATCCAGTCTTCTTCCGATAATATCTGGAAGATGTAAATATAAATACTTATTTTATTTTGTATGCATATTGGTACAGAACGCGAGTGAAATTGCTCTCACCTCAACAATGTAATTGGTTTTTTTATTACAATTAACTTTATGCAATATAGTACATATGTAAATATGTACATATACATACAAATGTTGGTTAATATGTTAGTTATATTCAAGAATGGTGTGTAAATATTTTTTTTTCCTAATTCTAGGATCTAAACCAATCTCATTCAAATTCAGCGCATTAGTTTTAGCAAATGTCACACATATTGACAAACATATGTAAGTCATCTAAAGTCAGTTAAAAAATCAGAAATCAGTTTATTTACCAGTATCAGGGAATGACGGGGCTAGAGGAAGATCTGGACAGATTGCATAAACTTACGTCTACTCATCAGATGCTGTCATCGTCCATGCCTCTGCACCATATATGTAGCAGGACGGAAGTAATGAGTGACTTATAGAGTTTGGTCTTTGTTCGTCGAGAGAGGACTTTACTTCTCAATTACCTACTCAGTCCAAAGTGTACCTGTTGGCAAGAGATACAACGTAGATATTTTGAGGCTGACGTTGTTTTTGGTGTTAATACTGGTTCCAAGATAGACGAAATTATCTACGACTTCAAAGTTATTACTGTCAACAGTGACGTGGGAGCCTAGTCTCGACTGTTTGTTTGATGACAGGAGATATTTCGTCTTGCCCTTGTTCACCACCAGACCCATTTGCTTTGGAGTCGGCTTGTCTGAAAGCTCTTTGGTATCGAACGGCTCGGTGAGGTCCTTCACGATCCTGTCGGAGCTTTTGGTATTGCTCAACGTCAGTTTACACAGCAGTATTAGTTTTGCAGGGACACCAAATTCAGACATAGAACCATAAAGGCAGCTCGATAGGGCCTTATATGCGATATGGAGGATATTTCACCGTCTCCTAGTGTTCTGCTTTCACTGCCTTTCAGTAGGATGGAGAAGTGTTCCATTCATAATTTTAGTGTGCTGTGCCCATCAGTTCTACAACGTTGCGAGGTAGGCAGTATGTTTTCTCTCCACTGCGACAAGGCACTCATCATCGTATCAGTTGTTCTTTTTCTTTGGTGCGCGGGCGCGTATCTTGGCTGCAATAAGGTAGTGGTCCGACACTGGAGACGTGTCTTCCGTCTATCACAACATGATCGATCTGGTTGGTGGCTTTTCAATCCGGAGACAGGTCAGTTTTCATTGGGGGCATCTTTTCGTAGCCGGTCCCAAACCCAGTACATTACCCTGGAGAGGGACGGTTCGCTTTTTTACTTTAGCTCGCCCTCAAACAGATGTCCTTTGGTTACCAATCCCAAGTGATGGCGCTCAAAGAACTTTACTCGCTGGCGTGAACTTTTACACATGGCTCCATCCTCCAATTTCTGTATTCTCTTACTTCATAAGTAAACGTTAAATGAGCACTTTTAGATGGATTAACGCAATTAAAGCAAATATTGACATAAAATTGAATGATAAAAGTACATATGTATATCAGCTAAAGCATTATTTTCGTATTCTGCTATATTAAATCCTTCATGAAATAGCTACATTTTCAAAAAATATAAGGACTAGGTCCCTGAAATTATCGCTGTTCCTAAGCATATTGTGATCAATTCCAGTAATTCTCTGTAGTCGTCCCTAATTATTTTATTTTTTAATTCTTATATACAAAAATGTCATTATTTCATAGTTTTTCGACTTAGTTCATTTCATCTGAATACGACGCTAAGAAAACGAAATCGGTAATCGCATCACTTCAATAGCAGTATAAGTCATATTTTAACAAAGATCCGTATGCAGCTCTCAAGTAATTGCTCAAGAAAAAAAAATACATTATTTCTTCAAGTAATTTTGACAGCTGGTTACGCATTGTGAATGATCCACATTAGAAGAGCAAGAGAGAATAAACAAAGAAAAAAGACTTTGTGCGTAATATGTACATATGTATGTGTGTTGTAACATAAATATTTCCAATGCGATTTAAGTAATGTTGTTGATGATTGGTAACTTTTATACAACATTTCAAAATGAGATATACTTCATAATAACGATTTTAACTAATTTAGAATAAATTTAACGATTACTTTGAATTTCCTTCAAGAAACAATTGTTGATTTCATGTTTCTTCGCTAAACCAGCGTTGCCATATTCGCATTTAATTGAAAAAATATATTAAAAATTAGTACTAGATTTCTTTAGAGCTGCATACTAGCTAGGACCTGCGGTAAATTTTCTTGACAATTTCTTAAGCGTTTTTTATATGAAGTTTTTACATTTCTTGGGAGCTGGATACTAAGCTTAGCAAAGCAATGCAAAGAACACTCATGAAAACATAGCCAATATTGTAGCAAGAATAGGAACAAATTTTGTCAAATCCGCGATGATGCGCACAATTCGGTATCAATACGTATCAAAACTAATTGCAACATTATTAAAGTTTATTTTAGGGTTTGTCCAGAAAGTAATCGGATTAAGTCGTTTTAAAAAAATTTATTGAACCAATCGTTACAATTCTTTAAAATCTTTCGAAATACGGTCCTTCTGTGAAAAATGCATCGCTGCCGACGCGATTTCCAAGCATTAAAGGCGTCACGGCAGGTATTCTCCGGAATAGCCTTGAGATCCGAGGTGAATGTTGCTTGGATGCCCTCTGTATCCTCAAAATGCTTGCATTTCATCGAACTTTTCAGGCAAAGAAACAAAAAAGTCTGGGCTGTAGAGCGGCTGCCGAAGCGTTGGGATGCCGGTCTTGGTTAGGTAGCTGTTCACAAGAAAGGCGGTATGAGACTGGGCGTTGTAGTGGTGCCACTTCCAATCGGCTGAGATGTCTTGTCAGGCCCGTTTGACGCTTCGTTTGAGTCTCTTGAGGACTTCTTCGTTTAACTTGGCGTTGACAGTTTGTCCAGGAAGAACAAACTCATGGTGGACGATGGCTTTGATGTCAAAAAAGACAATGAGCCTCGTTTTCTCTTTTGATTTGCTCATTCATCAGGGACCTCTTCCCGGCCCTCCAAAAGGTCCTGGTGCCACCGAAACACACCACTTCTTGCTAAAACAACATTTAGGTAAACCTGCTAGATCATATCAAACGTCTTTATTACAGATTTACCGAGTTTCACACAGAATTTAATCGCGTACCTTCCTCTAACGAACGCTGCATTTTCGGCTTGTACTACTCACAGAAACACGTTGCGCGAAAACGTTGACTCTCCAGGTGCTCACAGACAATTGACTAGCCGCTGGTTCGATAGCTTGGAATGTTGGTTATTTAAAATAAACAAACATCCACTTCAAGTATGAGAAATATTAACAATGCGTTAATTACAAATTCAGCTGACCATGGAACATCCACTAAACTCAGCCGCTAATAATTCCGACGCCACTGCCGTAGAACCATGGCTAGCTTAGGGAATTTTTAGAGATTATTGTCAGCACATCACGATTATTAAACTAAAACTTAACCTGCATGCGAGCTCGTACGAATGTTTGGTATGTATGTTTGTCAAACCTCAATTTTTGCTCCGTGCCGCCGCTATTGGCATGACATTCCACCAGACACAGAGGCGTTTCATCTCAGAGAATGCTATTGATAATAGTGATTTATTTGTATAGAGGAATGCTTATTGAAACATTAAGGGGTTGTTTTCTTAAGATAATAATATTTACGTAAATTGTCTTGTGTACATGTGTTTTTTTTTTGCCTACCATTCTGAAAAAGTCTTTTGGTATTTCTAAGCAAACTTCAACTTATTTTTTTATATTTAAACTAATAAATAAACAAATATGTACCATTTTGGTCGACCACTTTTTGCCATTTTTCCGCTAAAGACATTATTCTATCAGTTTAAATCGAAATTTCGAAATTTCCAGATCGGAAGCAAGTGAATCATTGTTGTGCTACACGAACTCATACAGTATCGTCTCCGTAAACTTCACAAATTTCATTGGTGGCTTGCGTGGCATTCTTCCCACTTTTATACAAAAATTTCAAAATATAGCGAATTTCTTCATTATTTTCACTCATTTTTGAACAGCTGTAACTGTCTTTTATCTCCCCGAATTTAATTCCTTTTCAGCGATATGGTGTGACACAATGTGATTGGTAGTTGTTGAAGATACAAAAGTCACATGGATACACATATTCAATATAGTGTTGTGTGTATGGGAGAGGGATAGAGCCAAGAAGATCTTGGAAAGAAAAAAGCTCTCTGCTACGCGCTTTTGTTCAAAATTACTTTTTATGCACATGCGTACCTAGACACTTTGCCTTAGTTAAAACTTTACTTACTTACCTACTAAGTTTTTTGTACATATCTCGGAAACTACTATAGCTATGTCAACCAAACTGTACAGAGTCGTTTTCTTCAGGCATTTCCATATACAGTTCAAAAATGGAAGAACTCGGATAATAACCACGCCCACCTCCCATACAAGGGTTATGTTGAAAATCACTAAAAGTGCGTTAACCGACTAACAAAAAACGTCAGAAACACTAAATTTTACGGAAGAAATGGCAGAAGGAAGCTGCACCCAGGCTTTTTTTAAAAATTGAAAATGGGCGTGGTGTCGCCCACTTATGGACCAAAAACCATATCTCGGGAACCACTAGACCGATTTTAATGAAATTCGGTATATAATATTTTCTTAACACCCTGATGACATGTACGAAATATGGGTGAAATCGGTTCACAACCAGGCCTTCTTCCAATATAACGCTATTTTGAATTCCATCTGATGCCTTTTCTGTATAATACGAGTATATACATTAGGAACCAATGATGATAGCGGAATAAAACTTTACAAAAATACGGTATTTGAAAAATATGTAAATGACGTATAATGAAATCTCGATTATCACTTTATCATGCGAGAGTATAAAATGTTCGGTGACACCCGAACTTAGCTCTTCCTTACTTGTTTTACTTAAAGTTGAATCAGGCTGGTTGATATTTGTTTATAAAAATCAATAGGTTATGGGCCCAGACACATTTGCGGCTAAGTGGTGAAGTCTTTAAGAAAACTAAAAGAGTCAGCAAAAGAAAATGGACAAAGTAAAAAGGAATATAAAACCCTTTAACGGGGAAAAATATTTCATTTGGAAGTTCAGAGTAAGGGTGCTGTTAGAGGAAAACGATTTGTTGAGTGTAATTGATAAAGAACAAACGGTGATAAGTGAGGAAGTGAAACGAGCAGAAAGAAATGCAAAGAGCCTTGTAATCGAATGTTTGAGTGACTCGTTTTTAGTTTTTGCCAACAATGGGAAACGGCTAAACAGATTTTTTACAATTTGGATACTATTTACGAGCGTAAAAGCCTGGCATTTCAACTTTCATTATGCAAACAAGTATTGTCTTCAAAATTAAAAGGTGATACTTCGCTAGTGAACCACTTTCATTAGTTTGATGATCTAGTAACTGAGTTAGTCGCGGCAAGAGCCAAAATAGATGAAATGGACAAAGTCTAATTTACTTTTAACACTTCCGATTAGCTATGATGGAGTAATAACTGCAATAGAAACTCTCTCTGAGAGAAATTTAACATTCTTCTTCTTCTTAATTGGCGTAGACACCCCTTACGCGATTATAGCCGAGTTAACAACAGCGCGCCAGTCGTTTCTTCTTTTTGCTACGTGGCGCCAATTGGATATTCCAAGCGAAGCCAGGTCCTTCTCCACTTGGTCCTTCCAACGAGTGGATGTCTTCCTCCTCCTCTGCTTCCCCCGGCGGGTACTGCGTCGAATACTTTCAGAGCTGGAGTGTTTTCGTCCATCCGGACAACATGACATAGCCAGCGTAGCCGCTGTCTTTTAATTCGCTGAACTATGTCAATGTCGTCGTATATCTCGTACAGCTCATCGTTCCATCGATTGCGATATTCGCCGTGGCCAATGCGCAAAGGACCATAAATCTTTCGCAGAATTTTTCTCACGAAAACTCGTAACGTCGACTCATCGATTGCTGTCATCGCCCAAGCCTTTGCACCATATAGCAGGACGGGAATTATGAGCGACTTATAGAGTTTAGCTTTTGTTCGTCGAGAGAGGACTTTACTTTTCAATTGCCTACTCAGTCCGAAGTAGCACCTGTTGGCAAGAGCAATCCTGCGTTGGTTTCCAGGCTGACATTGTTGGTGGTGTTAATACTGGTTCCTAAATAGACGAAACTATCTACAACTTCAAAATTATGACTGTCAACAGTGACGTGACACTTAAATTCCAATCGACACTTAAATTCCAATCGTTGGGCATGCTTTCGTCCAACCATATTTTACAAAGAAGCTGATGCATGCTCCTTATCAGTTACCGTGGGATTAGCCTCCTCAAAACATTAGCCTTTGTAAAAACACAGCTTCTCGATCATGAAATTAAATTAAAGGGAGTTAACAAAGACACACGTGCTAAAGTATTGCAAACTATAGAGCTTAGGGATAACGCATATGTACAAGAACAAGTTAACAAAATTTGTGAAGAAACCTTTTATAAACAAGTTAAAGTCTAAGCTAAAGTGTTTTCATTCGGGCAAATTAGGTCATATAAAGGAAGACTGTTTCTTCTTAAAAAGGCAGGCAGGCAACCAAATGTAGAAAGTAATGTTAGAGAGGGACAGACTCAGATGGCAACAATAACGCAGCCAGAACGTGCATTTGAGTTTATGATGAAAGTAGCGGTAAAAGAGAAACAGGCTCAGATGGCAACAACAACGCAGCCAGAGCGTGCGTTTGCATTTATGATGAAATTAAAAAATTCCACTGAAAAGGCAGACGGAGTAGATTGTATATTACATTCGGGGGCATCAGATCACTTAATAAACAACATTACTTTGTTTTCCTAGTATGATAATTTAAATCCAAGTGTGGCGATTGAGATTGCAAAGCGTGGAGAACTTGTACATACTTATGTATATGCTACTGCGAAAGGACTAGTTAACCTTAACAGTTCTGGGAACAACATTATATTACAAAATGTGCTGTATTGCAAGAAAATTCCGCACAATTTATTATCCGTGAAGAAGATGCTAGATGCTGGAATGTCTGTCAAATTTAATCCGGATGGTATTAAAGTATTCAAAAATGATAACTTGGCATTTGAAGGGATATATGAGTATAATGTACCGATTGTAAAATTTAATTTGAATAGTAAAGTATGTCCATATATACTTTCAAAATTTCAAATGATGCAGACTATCGCTTGTGGCATGAAAGGTTAGGTCATATTAGTGTGGGAAAATTCTTAGAAATTAAACGAGATGGCTTGTTTGAATATGTTGAACTTATAAAAAACGTACAGCTAGATAGAAATGAATTATGTGAGCCGTGTATTAACGGAAAGCAGTCTAGGCTAAAATTTGAAAAATATAAAAACAAAGACAGTATTAAACGCCCTATATTTGTAGTTCATTCTGATGTATGGGGTCCGATTACGCTCTCAACTATTGATTATAAAAACTTCTATGTAGTATTTATTGATCAGTATACACATTACTGTGTAACATACTTATTTAATAACATATAAATCAGACGTATTTTTTGTATTAAAACACTTTGTGGCGAAAATGAGACTCACTTCAACTTAAAAATGGTAAATCTATATATTGGTAATGGCAGGGGATACCTCTCTAATGAAATGTATGAATTTTGTGTCAAAAAAGGTATCAGTTATCATTTAACGGTTCCTCATACCCCTCAATTAAATGGTGTTGCAGAGCGGATGATTAAAACAATCACAGAAATAGCTCGCTCTATGATTAACTGTACTAAACTTAATAAAAGTTTTTGGGGTGAAGCTAGTTTAACAGCAACGTATTTACATAGTTATTAGGTCCCCAAGTAGAGCTTTAAAAAATATAAGGAAAACACCATATGAGATGTGGCGTAAAAAAGCAAATATTAAAATATCTAAAGATATTTGGGTCGACAGTATATGCACTAAATAAAGTGCGAAAGCAAAAATTTGACGAGAAATCGATCAAAACTATACCTGTCGGGTATGAGCCAAATGGCAATAAATTGTGGAATGAGGAATCGAGAAAATTTATGACAGCTAGAGATATACATAAGTATGTAGATGACTTTAAATGAAAATGACTCTGCGGTTAAACATGATGATTTTAACCAAAGTAATGATTCTTTAATTGAAGAGAATGAAGAGTCAGATTTTCCATTGTAGGAAATTAGTGAATCAATGGAATCGAATCTGGTGAAAACTTAAATAAAAATTCCACTTGTCTCGAGTATACCGATCAAGTGGTTGAAACTGGTGATAACATAATAGAAATTGAAAATCAAGAACAAGTTAGACGCAGTGAGAGGTGGATTAAAAAAAAACCAAAATTGTAATACAGATTTTTGGAAAAATGTCTTTTGAATGCCCAAATATGTTTAAGTGATATCCCCAATACAAATAAGGAAATTAAAATTCCGCAATGACAGAACCTTGTGGGAGAAAGCCATACAAGATGAACTTAAAATACTCATTTTGTAAATAATAATAATAACTTAGTGCAAAGTGGATTTTTAGTTTAAAGCAAGACGAAAATGGTAATTTACTAAAATGTAAGGCAAAACTGGTAGCCAGGGGCTTCACCCAAGAATATATGATGGATTGTGATGATAACCTTGCACCGGTTGCACGAATTTCTAGCTTTAGGTTTCTTTTAGCATTCTCAAATCAATATAATTTACTGATCCATCATATGGATGTCAAAACCGCATTTTTAAATGGAACTTTAAAAGATGAAATTCATATGAAAATTCCAAAAGGTTTAACCCAGTACGATGGAAATAAATTATGTAAACTAAATAAAGCTATTTATCATTCAAAAGGAATTTTAAAGTAAATAATATTCTTATGGGGTATGTCGATTCTGATTGGGCTGGCAATGAGACTGATAGAAGGAGTACTACAGGATATATGTATATTTAAAATGTTTGGAAATTGTTCAATTTCCTGGAGTACTATGAAACAAAAATCAGTTGCTGCTTCAACTACCGAGCCGAATATATGGCTTTATTCGAAGGTGTAAGAGAAGCATTGTGGCTAAAGTTATTAATAAATGAAAATAAATTAAAATTAAATGGTCCAATAGATATTTTTGAAGACAACCAAGGTTGTATTAGTATAGCCAATAGTCCTACTTGCCACAGGAGAATTAAGCAAATAGATATTAACATCCCTGTGCACTTGACAAATTAATTTTAAATATTGAAAATTAAATGAAATATTTATCAAGCGAAAAATTTTTTGGTATTCTGTGGCTATCTTATACCTGAGACAGACATGTAGTAACAATACCATATATGGTACAAATACCATATGTGTGTCACCAAATACCAGTAAAATACCATATGAGCAATGTAGTATTTTGCTGGTAACAATACTATGATGTTTCATTGTGGTATTTGTATAAACACAGCTAAAAAGCAGGTAACAAACTTTGCTAAAAGCTTTTACACAAAAGCTCTTCGAAATAATCCGTCAAAATGACTTAAAAAATTAATTATTGAAATAGAAAACAAAATATTTTTCAAAAGTTTTCTTCCGGAAAAGCAGACAATGCCTCCTTTTATGTGAGGATTCTAGAGAGACTTTAACCAAATCGCTTTTTCGCGATGAAAATAGATTAACTTTACAGTATTTGAAATAATTATACTTATTTTCTCCATAACACACATCTACATATTTATTGTTTACATTTTTTTTGAAATATTTAATGCCTATGAAACAAAGATAGTATTTCAGTTTACTACATTGCCATGTGTGTCACCAACGTAGTAAACAGAATACAGTAGAGGCGCGCTAATCCGGACATGGCTTAATCCGGATTCCACTATAATCCGGAGAGGGTTAAAAAACTCAAAATGTCTATTATGTCCCTTGTAATCCGGACCGAAATTCTCTATCCGTATTCTCTAATCCGGATCACATGTTTATTATTCACTACATTCGCTTTTATGCTTTATTGGTTTAAGTTTTTTTTTTGTTTTTTTTTGGAACATGTGTATTATTTGTTATAATAAACAAACAGATTTTATAAATATTTTTTCATAATACATATGTAGTTCTGATATGTCTTTGGTAATCCGGATTTCCTTATATTCCGGATAGGGGCCGGTTTTAATTGATCCGGATTAGCGGGCCTCTACTGTACCATGATACCTTTACTATGGTATTGTTACTACATGTCTGTCTCAGGTATTATAAAAGTAAAAGCTTCAATTCGTAAAGCTTTTCCCCACACGTGCGGTGAACAAAATAATGTAAATAGAGACAGTTGATATCTATTCAAATTGTTCGTTAAAATGGACTGTTTTGCAACGTAAGTTTTCAAATTTTAATTATTAACGAGATTTATAATTTAACTTTTATTTGATAGTAAACCAAAACAATATAGAGCTACGCACGAGCAGCTGGAGGCATATGTTTTATTTTGCCAAAGCACACCCAGAAATGTGTACGGGGATAAATTGCCCAAAAACGCCTCAACGAATGAAGGAGTTATGGCGAGAGCTGGCAGATGAACTTAATTCGTGCAGAGGACCAATACGAAGTGCTGCAAAATGGAAAGAGGTAACATTTTAGTTTATGTTGATACAAATATTCGTTTATTTATTATATTGTGTTAATTTGTAGACGTTAGGCGTTTGGAAAAACCAATTGTGCACTCGTGCAAGGCGGTTGAAAATGAATCAAAGGCGCACATGTGGAGGTCCAAGTTCCAAGCCGATGACGGACTTTGAAGAAATGGCTTTGTCTACATTTGGTTCGGCTGCTGTAGATGAGATAAAAAATGTACAAAGCCTTGGTTTAATGCCAATTGAGCAAACGGTTGAATGCGCAATTTCATCACCCACGGCTAGTCCTCTGCAATTATGCAGTCAGGTAGAAGCAACCCCAAATCCCGAACACCATCCAGCAAGTCCATCGACACCATCTACATATCTTAGCTTGGAAAACCAGGTAAGTTTTCATTATGATATAATTACAAAATATATACATTTTTTTGCAATTTCTTATTACGTTTTTTCTTTTAAGGATGCTTCAACTTCGGTACTATCACGAAGTGCACGAAATAAGCTCATCAGCACTTTGAAGCTGATATACCAAAAAGGAATGCTGCTGAAGAGGAGAGGCGACGGGAGCATCGTGAAACGATGCAAGCCATTCAAGGCCTAACTAATTCTATAACGGACAGTGGCGGAATTGCTCTAAGGCCCAGTAGGCCCGGGCCTAGGGCGGCCAGATATTAAGGGCGGCAAATCGTGCCAAAAAAATCACTGAATCAAAGTATCTTAACCGTATGCTTATATAATCCTCCTAAATCACTATTTTTGCGTATCAAAGTACATATAAATAATTTCCTACATCGTACATATAAAGTATCTAGGAAGGATAGGTACTTAGGTACCTAACCTATTGTTATTACGCGCGTGTCAGTCAAGCTCGTGCGGACGCGCGTGCGGGGCGTCGCGCCGCTGTGACCCCGCGACCCATCGCTGAAAGATGATAAACAAAAGGATACGATTACAAAAACGCGGAAATTAGACGATTTCTTTGGAAAACCATCTACAGATATTCAAGATCCTATTATTGACCCAACACTCGACGTTCTAAGTAGTAGTGGCGTTCCGTCAACTGATGATTCTGCAGTGTCTAAAGTGTCTTCAACTGAAAATACTTTGATCAATGTGGCAAGTATATCAAAAGAACAAGCCGAAGATATCCCACTCGTACCAGGAGTGGCAGGAGTAGGAGTGCAGGCCAATCCTCCGGACCAGGAGCTCTACGAAATCAATGACGATTCAGCTAAATGGACAATCGACGAGTTCACGTGTGATCACATTTGTAAGAACGGAGCCAATCAAAACATCCAAAATGATTTTCCCAAGAGTGAGCGCATTTACAAAGATAAAGCGCGACAGTTGTCGAGACATTTATTCGAACGTCAGCTTCTCAATGGTGAAAAAGTTCCGCGAAAGTGGCTAATTTATTCCAAAAGTACTAGATGTGTTTTTTGTGGTCTTTGTTTGCTTTTTAATGGCGGGGAGAGTCAGTTCGACAAAAAAGAAGGTTTCAATGACTGGAAAAATTCATATCATCAAGTGTCAACTCATGAGAATTCGCCTACTCACAAATTATCTGTTCTGCGAAAAATCTGTCCTTCGTACAGGAATACGAAAAAGATTTTCGACGCAATCGAAAGCGTAAGCTGCTTCCTGGCGAGACAAATACAGGTGAAGAGATGCAACAAAAAAATGGCCGTGAAAATTTTAGATTAAATACTTTTTTTAGTAGTAATTGATAAATTGTCAGAAGAACTGAAAAGACGTCGGGATGCTTATAAATTACTCTACAATAAATTTTACTTTATTACCAACCTGGCGAATCTAAACATCTCAGAAGTCGAAGATAAGGCCAAGGCATCGCAAATGATTTATTCTACCTACTTAGAAGGCGATTTTACAGAAGAATGTCTTCCTTTTCGTTCTCACTGCAGCATAAAAAATGAGGAGCGAAAGAGTGCAGTCAGTTTGTTGAAATGGTTACGCACCGAAGGTCTTCAAACCATTTACCCAAACGTGGATGTTGCTCTTCGTATGTGTGTGTTTACACCTGCCAGTAACTGTACTGGAGAAAGATCGTTTTCTTGTTTGCGGAGAGTGAAAAACTATTTACGCACAACAATGACGGAGCAGAGGTTAAACGATCTTGCTTTGCTTAACATAGAAGCTGATTTTTAAGCAAATTGGATTGCTAAGATTTGATTAATGGTTTTGCTGCGCTTAACCCTTCTGCTATGTTTGGGTGAATTTGACCCAATTTTCAGTAAAACTCGTCGAAATTCGCGGGTTAGTCTAGTCGTATTGTATTGTTTCTTCTTCTATTTGTTAACTGCAGTAATAGGAAAAGATAAATATGTAAATTAAAATAATATCTGTTTTTATGTTGCTGGAGGATGCCAAATGTAATTTCATTACACTTATTACGTTGTTGGGTCAATTTGACCCACCTAGTACTTTGAAACATTTTGCCGTTTATTATTACATCACTCGATCACAAACGCCGACAAAGAAAGCTAGTTATCGGAAATCGAGTTTATTTTGCACAGCTCTATGTTTGTATATTCTCGATAAATTTATAGCCTTTTCGAAAAAGGGGAACTCCCGTTTTATGCACCTGTGCAAAGAGAAAGTGTCGATTGTTTGCTTAGTTAGTAATTTTTTGTTGCGCAGTAAGGAGCTTATCAAAGTTTTTATAAAGAAAGTGATTCCTAAATACATACATATATATTTCTACAATGTCCCAAGGGAAGAAAGTAAGTCAAGTTATTTAATTTACTATGTTTATGTTGCTGTTACACATTTTTATATTTTTATTTTTGAAAAGAAACTAAGGCCCGGTTTCACAGTCCATACTTATGTTGTACTTAAGATAAAACAGGAAAATATTGTTTTACAGTTCATACCTATGTAATGCTTAAGTACTGAAAAGGGGAGACTTAAGCAGTGCTTAAATAACAACTGATTTTTGTTTTGAATTTGCTTTGAATTTTCAGCGACATCTTTCGTAGCGTAGGGCAAGTGTCCGTTCGTTTGCACTCAATAACAGCTTATACTTTTCCTTCAGTTCCCATAGGTGTTCCGACTCGCTAGTGATGAAATTTGGGGTTCTTTTGTTGTTTTCATCAATTTTTGATATAATTTTCCTCGCAAATTTATGTATTGTCTGTTATAATTTAAATATTTCAAACATATTTTTATGAATGACGTTTATAAAACATATGATGCCCATAACGTTACCATATATCATAATAAAATTTTATAGAAATTGAGCATTGACTGTGAAACGCAAACGACCACTCAGTTTGCAACAATACTTAGCTAAGATTTTATTTAGGCACAACTTAAGTATGGACTGTGAAACCGGGCATAAGTATTGAAGTTGAGAAATACACCAAATTATTAATTCTGATGCTGAGGATATTTTCGACGAAAGTGATGGCGATGAAGACTTTGTACCTATCGCAGAAAATGAAACGGACGATTCAAATACTTCATCCAGTGAAAGTGAAGTAGATGTCGGTTTTGAAGGTAGCAATGCGACAGAAGAAGTCAATTTGCCAAATATTTTATCGAAAGATAAGAGCATAATATGGCATGATCAGCCACTTCCAATTTCAAGAGGCAAAATTCCTCGAAATCAAATTTTATGTCGAAGTCCTGGCCCATCAAAGTGTACTATTTCTATGGTCACAGATATAAAATCCTCTTTTGATATTTTCTTGCCCTCAAGTATAAAAAGCTTAGTGGTAGAAATGAACAACATCAAAGGATTGCAGTTTTTTGAAGACAATTGGAAAATTATAGACCTTATAGAATGGAAGCATACATAGGATTGCAGATCTTAGCAGGAGTATACAAATCGCACAATGAAAGTCTAATTCATTTGTGGGATGAAAATAATGGCAGAACATATCACGATGCCTTCGTTTTGACTCCGCTGCAGACAGGGATGAGAGAAGACAGCGTGATAAATTAGCACCTATAAGAAACATTTGGGATCAATGGAATCGGCAGCTCAGGTCATATTATCACTTACATGAAAATGTAACAATAGATGAGCAGTTAGTACCTTTTCGTGGTCGTTGCAGCTTCAGGCAGTATGTACATTCCATCGAAGCCCGCAAAATACGGCTTAAAAATATGGGCTCTATGTGATTCAAAAAGCAAGTATGCCTGGAACATGGAAGTTTATTTAGGACGGGCAAGAAATACGCAACCGGAAAGGAACCAAGGTAATGCATTTATAAATTGGCTTTTTGTATGTCTCAAACCTGTGTACTGTATAAATAAACCGTCTCTATACAAATATTTTTAGGTGAACGTGTTGTTCTATCCCTATCAGAACCCCTTCCCAGAGGTCACACTGTTACTTGCGATAACTTTTTTACGACGTACAATCTCGCCGTTCAGCTACTTCGCAGGAACATTACTTTAGTCGGTACAGTGAGGAAAAAAAAGCTTTTTTTGCCACGAGAAATTACCGACATGAAGGAAAAGAGCATTTTAGAAAGCAAATTTTTATTTACGGAGAATGTAACTATTGTATCGTACGTCCCAAAAAAATATAAACTTGTTGTAGCATTGAGCTCCCTTCACCATTCTCCACTTGTTGATGAGGGTGACAGAAAAACTACTGAAATAATACTTCACTATAATAAAACAAAAGCTGGTGTGGATGCGCTTGATCAGCTGGTTACTAACTATACATGTAAACGTCAGACCAAACGTTGGCCAGTTGCCCTCTTTTCGAATATGTTAGATATATCGGCATACAACGCATACGTAATATGGACAGAGATAAATCCCTCATGGAACACCAACAAGCTTTATAAGCGAAGACTTTTTCTTGAAGAGCTGGGAAAGCAAATGGTCCAACCAAATATTGTCCGCAGAGAGAGACTGCCGCGAGGAATCGCTGCTAAGAATATAGTAAAAAATATTCAAGAAAACTCCAAATCTGCAGAAAAAGCGTCTACTTCTAATATTTCTGCAAGAAATGAATCCACCAAAAAACGACAGCGATGTTTCTTCTGTCATCATACAAAAAATTCGAACAAATATTCAGCTGTTTGTAGTACGTGCCAAAAATTTGTTTGCAAGGAACACAGCAGCTTAGTTTGTGAAAATTGCGGCTAAAACATACATATCCCAACTATTTTCTACAACTAACATACACTTAACTTGATTCAAATAAAAAATATGAACTCTTTCAATAAAATAGTGTTATTAGTGGAGTTTTTATAAGTGGGTCAAATTGACCCAAAACACTATGTGTAATTTTTTCCTAACATAGCAGAAGGGTTAAGTGCAGACGAGTTTTACAAAACAAAACCTAAAACCATTTTTAAATGTTTTAATTAAATGTCCAATCATCCCTGAAATCTCGGAAAATATTATAAACTAGCTCTATCCGCTAACTTTTAGTTAAACAATTTTCTGAATCAATTAAAAGTGGGAATAAAGTAAAATCATGAATTATGTCTTTAGTCTATAATGATGGGTGCCGAGAAAGGGGCGGCACATGGCCTGGGGCCTAGAGCGGCTAGGATTGCAAATCCGCCACTGATAACGGAACTAATAAAATCGTCTAATAATAATGTAAAATAATTTCTAAAGTTTAATTAAAATAATAATAACTTATGTGTAATACTTTTATTTAATTAATATTTATTGAATTTAATAAGTTTGTTTTTTTTTGTTTTAGAATAAAAACAAAATGGAATACAAATTTGTTTGTTTTCTTTCAACAAAAAGGATAAATAAATAAAGAAATAATGCAAGTAAGTAGTGTATTTCGAAATTCGAGTTGTGAGAATATTTATATATGTATGTACATATGTATATGGATTGGCTTCTGTATATACATATATAACTAAAGAGTTGATATATATCTTCATCTTGTTCTTTCACCTTCGCGCATGTACTGTGAAGAGGTATAATCATTAATTGGAGAATCAAAATCTTCTGCAACCCCGTCATCTATTTGGTTCAACGTAATGCCTGCTTTCGTCATTATATTATGCAAGTACTAACAAACAAAGCGAAAGTTTTGTGTGAATAATGCAGAACTCGGTGCTTCACCAAACATCTGAAGCGAGATTTTAAAACACCAAATGCTCTCTCTATGCAGTTTCTTGCAAAACCATGTAATTTGTTGTATTTTTGTTCTTTATGGGTATTAGATGTTCCCACTGGTGTTAAAAGCCACGGTTCTAGAGGATAACCTTGATCGCCAAGAAGCCAAGATTCTCTTCGTTGTTGCTCAGACGTATTAGCATGCTGACGAATGGGATGTTCTTGTAGGTCAGAAGTTGCCCAAATTCCAGAGTCATGTGTTGCACCCGGAAATTTGGCATTTACAAATGTAAAACATAAACGGTGATCGCAAACCTAAAAACGATACATTCAAAAATTGCATTGGCATATACATAAGTACATATGTACATATGTATGTGCATGCAAACAAAAAACTTACTGCTTCAACATTGATACTGTAGAATCCTTTTCTATTTAAATATAAATTAAGAGGACGTTCGACATTATTTGATGCGTGCAGTCAATTGCTCATATGGTGCTTTTTACTCCAAATTTTCTAAAAAATCTGGAATATATTTCAAATAAATTAGCTCAAATTAGCATATTATTATTTGTATTATAATAGTACTTGCCCCGTTTTTATAAAAGTTTCTTTCTCTGTTGAACTGGGAAACTTTATTTCTCCTCCCCACTTCACAATAAGATTTGCTACAGCCCGCACACTTCTCGAAAGAGTCGACTGACTCATGGTCAAGTTGACGTTGTTACCTACACATTTCTGGTATGAGCCGTGTCCAAAGAAGTTCAAAGCTGCTAGAACCCTTACAGTTAAAGGTAGTGACGTTTTCTGATTATCATGAGGGGCCAGTTCATCAAATAGGCGGCGGCAAATTTCACGAGTTAATAAAAACTTTTTGCGCAAAGGCATTCTCGCTCAAAGAAAATGGATTGCTATCGTCGCGTAAATATTTTAAATGCCGCGCGCGAGACCTATTCTCACAATTTTCATCTTCGTTTAACAATAATAACAAATGTAAAATATCTTCCATTTTCACAACAAGATGCACAATCAGATATTTAATTCATAACGAGCACTACTGTCAAGAGCATTTGACATCTTAACAACTTATAAAGAAAAGAGCTTTTTATTTCAGACACAGAATATCAAATGGAGGATGGAGTCATGTGTAGAAGTTCACGCAAGTGAGGAAAGTTATCTGATCGCCCTTCACTTGGGAGTGACCAGAAACGATTTTTTACACATGGCTCAAGCAGCTCACAACTTCCGGTCTTTGACCAAGTGTCCTCTGGGTAGCCTAAGAACATCCGATCGAAGGCGAAACATCCCTTCCGCAGGGTTGTGCGCTGGGTTTGGGAGCCGCCACGTAAAAAAACACCCCCAATGAAAAGGAACAACAAGCCTCGGATGAGAGACCCCCCTTTTGATGACGACCATGGCAAACGAAATAAGGACTACGATATCAGGGCATACACCTGGAATGTCCGAACCCTTAATTGGGAAGGTGCCGCTGCCCAGCTGGTTGATGTCCTCGTGAAAATAAAGGCTGACATCACCGCCGTCCAAGAAATGCGATGGACGGGACAGGGACAGAGACGAGTAGGTCCTTGTGACATTTACTACAGTGGCCATATAAAGGAGCGCAAGTTTGGTGTTGGATTCGTGGTGGGAGAGAGACTCCGTCGCCGAGTACTAACATTCACTCCGGTGAATGTTCATTCCTTTGGGGGTTCTAGCCACAATCCGCATCAAAGCGATGTTCTTCAACGTATCGCTAATTTGCGCCCACGCCCCGACGGAAGAGAAGGACGATGTGACCAAAGATGCCTTTAATGAGCGCTTGGAGCGCGCTTATGAGAGCTAGCCTCGCCACGATGTCAAAATCGTGCTTGGCGACTTTAACAAAAAATGCAAGAAGGTATCTTTGGCACTACGGTCGGTAAATTCAGCCTCCACGACGAAACATCCCCAAATGGGTTGAGGCTGATTGTCTTCGCCGGGTCCCGAAATATGGTTATCTGTGGTACTAGATTCCAGCACAAGAAGATACATCAAGCCACCTGGCTGTCTCCGGATCGAAAAGCCACCAACCAGATCGATCATGTTGTGATAGACGGAGACACGTCTCCAGTGTTCTAGACGTGCGTACGCTCCGAGGTCCTACCATCGACTCGGACCACTATCTTGTTGCAGTCAAGATTCGCACCCGCCTCTGTGCAGCAAAAAACGCACGTCAACGACCACAAGGAAGGTTCGCCGTCGAGAAGCTGCAATCACAACAGACAGCAGAACGATTTTCTACTCGGCTCGCACTCCTGCTTTCTGAGAGCACTCGTCAACAACTCGGTATAAGGGAACTGTGGGAAGAGCTTGATAAGCTGGCCGACAGGGGTAATGCTCGAAAATTCTACAAAAAAATGCGGCGGCTTACAGAAGGTTTCAAGACCGGAGCATACTCTTGTAGAACCCCCAAAGGTGATCTAG
This sequence comes from Bactrocera tryoni, assembly GCF_016617805.1. NCBI lineage: Eukaryota > Metazoa > Arthropoda > Insecta > Diptera > Tephritidae > Bactrocera > Bactrocera tryoni. The sequence goes on along the minus strand of NC_052499.1, from coordinate 31,812,233 downwards.
TCACCGATGCCCAGAGCATATTTAAATTATGGAGGGAACACTTCTCCAGCCTGCTGAATGGCAGTGAACGTACAACACCAGAAGAAGGCGAACCCGATTCCCCAATCGATGACGATGGAGCAGACGTTCCATTGCCCGAAAATGAAGAAGTTCGAAAAGCAATTACCCGCTGTAAGAACAACAAAGCGGCGGGGCTGATGGATTGCCGGCCGAGCTATTCAAACACGGCGGCGAAGAGCTGATAAGGAGCATGCATCAGCTTCTTTTAAAATATGGTCGGACGAAAGCTTGCCCAACGATTGGAATTTAAATGTGCTCTGCCCAATCCATAAAAAAGGAGACCCCACAATCTGCGCCAACTACCGTGGGATAAGTCTCCTCAACATCGCATATAAGGTTCTATCGAGCGTATTGTGTGAAAGATTAAAGCCCACCGTCAACAAATTGATTGGACCTTATCAGTGTGGCTTTAGACCTGGCAAATCAACAACTGACCAGATATTCACCATGCGCCAAATTTTAGAAAAGACCCGTGAAAGGAGAATCGACATACACCACCTCTTCGTCGATTTCAAAGCTGTTTTCGACAGCACGAAAAGGAGCTGCGTTTATGCCGCAAAACTAATACGGCTGTGTAAACTGACGTTGAGCAACACCAAAAGCTCCGTCAGGATGATATTGATATCATCGGCATCATCACCCGCGCCGTTAGTTCTGCTTTCTCCAAGCTGGACAAGGAAGCACAAAAAATGGGTCTGGCAGTGAACGAGGGCAAAACCTGTCGTCAAACAAACAGTCGTCGCACTCGCGACTTGGCTCTCACGTCACTGTTGACAGTCATAACTTTGAAGTTGTAGATAATTTCGTCTATTTAGGAACCAGTATTAACACCACCAACAATGTCAGCCTGGAAATCCAACGCAGGATTGCTCTTGCCAACAGGTGCTACTTTGGACTGAGTAGGCAATTGAAAAGTAAAGTCCTCTCTCGACGAACAAAAGCCAAACTCTATAAGTCGCTCATAATTCCCGTCCTGCTATATGGTGCAGAGGCTTGGACGATGACAGCAACCGATGAGTCGACGTTACGAGTTTTCGACAGAAAGATTGTGCCAAAGATTTATGGTCCTTTGCGCATTGGCCACGGCGAATATCTCATTCGATGGAACGATGAGCTATACGAGATATACGACGACATTGACATAGTTCAGCGAATTAAAAGACAGCGGCTACGCTGGCTATGTCATGTTGTCCGGATGGACGAAAACACTCCAGCTCTGAAAGTATTGGACGCAGTACCCGCCGGGGAAGCAGAGGAAGAGGAAGACCTCCACTCCGTTGGAAGGACCAAGTGGAGAAGGACCTGGCTTCGCTTGGAATATCCAATTGGCGCCCCGTAGCGAAAAGAAGAAACGACTGGCGCGCTGTTGTTAACTCGACTATAATCGCGTAAGTGGTGAATACGCCAATAAGAAAAAATACCAAATGCTTGATAAATTTCAAATTTTGACAAATTAGAAATATGTTGAATTTGTCAAGTGCACAGAATAGGCAGAGAATAATATGGAGAAGGTTCAACTACGGACAAGCGTGTAAACTGTCAAGAGCCATTCATAGTAGTGGATTTCACCACTTTTGGTTCGGTAGGAGAAATTTTAACAGAAATGAGTGAACAGAGCTGAGAATTCAATGAAAATTATGCTCAGAAATATACATTGCTTTTACAGACGCCTGTTGGGCTTTTGGCTTATAGTTTTATACGTTTACATGATATGATAGATCAATTGATATGAATATAATTTTGCGAAGTTTTGTGAATTCATGCAAAATTGTTAACATTATTATTAAATTATGCTATTTTCATGGTAATATTTGCAGATAATGTCCAAATAAAAGCTGCTTTTTAAATATTTCTTATCTTTGATAATATTATATAATCTCGTATGCATGTATATCGGCTATATACGTATACATATGTATATGAAATATTATCGTAATATTCTAAAAATATAATATACGAGTATTACAATAATAATATATGTATGTATAAAGTCACACCTCTTATCATTTAAAGCTTTCATACGCATCTATCCTGCAGATATGTATGCAAGTACAAATCAATTTCATATAAAGATATTATCATTTATCAGTAATATAAAAAGCGCGCGCTTCTCTAGATTTACGTACACACATATGTACATATGTATGTATGTGCGTATGACATTCTCACACAAATAAAATATGCGTACGCATGTAAATCAAAAAATACAAACATTCTTCTGGAAAAACAACAATAGTCTCAAAAATCATCATACATACTTACAATATGAGTAGACATGTAAATATGTGCATACGACATTCCCACACAAACAATGCATACACAACATACATACTTACATGCGTTCACATGTGGATATGTCACCCGCAAAAATTACAAATATTGTTCTACAAAAACAACAATCGTTTGGAAAAGCATCAGAAACCAATATGGCAGCCAAATTGCCGACGTCAAAATTTATAGTACATTACACAACAACGAAATTTTCATTCATGAACGCAAACGTTCTTTCAAAACGCATATTCGATTCATTCATAAAAGCAGACGCCATTACATCTCCCCGAGCATGCCTTGCCTACAAGCGTCTTTTCGCGACGATTTCAAAAGCTAAAATTCATAAATTGAATATATTTCTGAAATTTTATGGATGGAAAAAGTCACATCCCCGCAAATATAAGTACTAAAATACATTAGAATAAAATTGACAACATAGTTTATTTGTCGATTTTCAATTCAAGAAATGTTTCAAAGAAAATATTCAATCAGGGGTGTTGTGAAATCCAAGACAGAATTGCTTAGCTGTCAGAATTGCAAACCAATTCTGATTTAAAATGGTGCCACAGAATCTGATTGGATTTTCGTCTTTTCGAACATATGCAAAACCAATATTCGAATCAGCTGTTTACTTATGTGACAAATATTGTGAATGCAATTTGAATAAAATTTTAAATGAGTTCGGCAATATTAGCTTCCCTTTTATTAGAGGAAGAAAAAAATTAAAGAATTAAACGTAAAATATTAAGGAATCTTAGTAACCCACTTGATGCTCCAGGAGAATCGTAAGTAGAATTTATCCTGTATTTACTTATGTGTTACTTTACGCGCTTACTTTACAGATTCATATCACATTATCGGCTGAATAAAGACGCATTTATTATAGTGTTAAATATAATAGAACCAGGGTTCTCATTTACTACTCCGTAGCAGCAAAATTTCTAAAATTATTGCTATGCTATCGCTACCGCTCTCACTTTGTCACACACAGCCACAGCATAGCCTTAGCATAACATTGTAAAGTATGTGCTCTACTCTGCTCCGAGTTTTGTTAGGTAAAAAACTATAGCTGGAGCGGGAGCAAAAAATTAAATTCTGCGCTATGCTCTGGCGTAGCGGTAGCAAAAAATTGGGAGCGGTAGCACAGCAGAGCTAATGAAAATTTTCATGTGCTACAGCTCCCGCATGTGTTTGTCGATTTTTTTTTTCTTTTTTGCTATTTTCAGTCATAATATTTGAATTAATTGAATAATTCAAACAAAAAAATGTTATGCAAATCATTTTGGCACTTGTTGCGTCAAGTGACTTTATAAATCTAAAATCAAATATTTTAAGAAATGTATTAATAAAGTGAATTAGATAATAATTTAATAAATTATAAAATTTTTTTTATTATGTAAAATATTTACCATTTTTATATTACGAAGAACATCATCTATTCCAAATGTATTACAATACTCAATTACTATGAATTTTCGAAATTAATTTTAACTACATATATGTACTTTCCCCCTTTTTATATACATTAGGGAGTTTTTATTTTTTTGAATTATTAATTTTGTTCGGTCCCGTCACGAAATTTCCTTGGAAATACCCCAAAAAAAAATTCCCTGAAAATTTTAGCCCTACATATTAACATTAAGAACTGGACCGAGGCATGTCAAAAATTTTCCATAGAAAATACACTACAATCTTGGTTTTTTATCTTTAAATTCCTACAGATCAGAGGTATTTTATGGCATCGCTTTGACTTTAGACGCTGTAGCTCTTGTCAGTTATACAAAAAAATGCGAATTTCGTGGAAAAATCAGGTTTAGATACCTCGCCTTTATCTTTGGAATACACGTGGTTAATATTCATCTACTGATTACCAGTACCAGTTTTTAATCCATTGCACTGCGTATTTGCAGTTCTATTCTACCATTCCCAATATTTAGTAATTTTATAATTTTTTAGGAAGAATCAGTTTGAAATTGTACGCATATACATACTTCAATGTATATTGCAAAGAATCAAAAAGATTTCTGTATATCTAAAATTATAATAAACCTTTTTATCAACACTCCAATTATTCCGCTTAATCTTTACGTTAGATATCGCGTTTGGTTTGTTATGAATGCATTTGCGTCCTTGACCAATAATCTAGCAAAGTATCCGCAGTGCCTTGACGATGAAAATTCCAATGCCATTTTTTGTTGTGATATTAAATATATCGGACGGGCTCGTCTTAAAATAAAAAACTACCTGGTTAAGAAGCAAAATCAGTATAACCCATATACTAAGCATGTTTGGAAATGAAAATTTTTACTTATTTCTTTCTATTTTTGAATGACTAAAATTTTCAAATGATTGTTACATAAATTTTGAACAAATGCTTATGATTTGAAATATAATTTTTGTATTTATGAGCTGTATTGAATTTTAGCATAAAGAGATAAAATGTATCCTATGTCCTTACCCTGCTTCTTACGCTCTTGACTTATAAACGACTTTCTTTTATATACCAACTTGTACCATACTTGTAAATGCCAGAAAATAGCAAAAAAGAAAAAAAAAACAACAAACACATTCGGGAGCTGTAGCAGTAGTTTTTTACCTAACAAAACTCGGAGCAGAGTAGAGCACATACTTTACATTGTTATGCTAAGGCTATGCTGCGGCTCCCGACAAAGTGAGAGCGGTAGCAAGAGTAAAATGAAATGCTACGAGAGTAGCGTAGTTTTTCAAACGCTGAGTTCTGCGAAAGATTTATGGTCCTTTGCGCATTGGCCACGGCGCATATCGCATTCGATTGAACAATGAGCTGTATGAGATATAAGACGACATTGACATAGTTCAGCGAATTAAAAGACAGCGGCTACGCTGGCTAGGTCATGTTTGTCCGAATGGACGAAAACACTCCACCTCCAGTACCCGCCGGGGGAAGCAAAGGAAGAGGAAGAACTCCACTCCGTTGGAAGGACCAAGTGGAGAAGGACCAGGCTTCGCTTGGAATATCCAATTGGCGCCACGTAGCGAAAAGAAGAAACGACTGGCGCACTGTTGTTAACTCGGCTATAATCGCCTAAAAGCGCCCATACACGAGCACACAAGTGCGTTCGATCGGTATGTGTGCGCTTGCGGTTTATCGTGTATGGGCTTGTTCGCGTACCGATCCATGTTCGCGAAAATGTTTGATTTTTTACGATCGGTGCGCGCACATGTTTATCGTGTATGGCGTTGTCGGCGCACAAAATCTCATTTCTCTCGTGTCGCCGAACAGTGAAGATCGCGGACAATGGCAAGAGTTAAGGGGAGAGCCTGCTTTCGAGGCTCCAAAAAACTAATTTTTTTTTTTCAGGATTTTTTTGGGAGGGAAACAAATTATTGATTCAAGCGAAATTTCTAGGCTTTATAGTTATATATTTGAACATCTTTCACAAATTTTTTGGATACGAAATCTTTGTTACCCGATGCATCTCGCATGTACATTTTTCGGACGGCGGCCAGGATGCAGGTCGCAATTTCTATCGGAAACAAAAAATTCAAAGAGATTCATATTTTTTATTAATTTATCTTCTAGTTAAACTAAAAAAACTCCAAAAAAAAGTATAAAATTTAAAATTTTATTAAAAATTTAATAAGTAGTGGCTTTTGATCAAAAGAATTTTACTTTATGCTGTTTAAAAATATGTTAAAACTTGACTTTTCTTAATATTTTTTTTAGTTTAAATATAAGATAATTTTATGTCAATGATAATAAACTTTGCCCTAATTCCATAGGACGTTTAGTTTTTTTTTCTATCCTGCCCGCCAATTAAGAATAATCGTAAAAATGAAAAACCGAGAAATCAAAGTTTCAAAGTTTTCGCTTTTTGCCTAAGCGCTCATATATATACATACATAGTGTAAGAAAAATAAAAGTTGGAATAACTTATTAACGAAATTCCATGAAATAGATAAAAATGCTACATTAGAAATAAATTCCAAGAAATGTTCCGCTTGCCTGTCGCACATGTTAACTCTGCGAAGAACGGACGCAAAATGGATTTGTGTGTCGTGTATGGGCAAACGAATTCATACCGATCGAACGCACTTGTGTGCTCGTGTATGGGCACTATAAGCCAGGCCCGTCCAACATAATTTTGTGAAGGGCCAGGTTTAGCATTTTTATAACCGTAGCGGGCCAAAAAAAAATAAAATGACCTTCAGTTTTGGTATATTTATTTATTTATAAAAAGCAACATCATATAAATCTTAATATATTATTATTAATGTAACTATGGCCTTAGCATATAAAGATATTCTTATTCTTAAAATCTAATTAATGAGATGTTTGAAATTTTTTCTGTTTGCATAGCGCATCTATGTCAGCTGGAGTTTTAGAAGTGGCTATGCGCAAAATGCCTTTAAGATGGCTATCTAATAAAGATGATCTGGTTTTTGATTTGTTAAATTTCATGCGAGAAAACAGCTGCTCGCAAACATATGTACTACCAAATAAAGAAATATGTTGAATAGCCAGCTTAGTAAGGTTTGGGTATTGACTGGGTGTAATATACTTTTTGTAAAATTCAATTAAGTTTGGAAGACAATTATTATATGCTGTTTTTAGATGAGAGCTGCTTTGCAATTCTATTAACTTCCGCTGTAAACTCAGCGCAGCGCTTTCAATTTCAACATCAAATGGATTTTGAAACACTTTCATGCAGGGAGTTTGTGATTTGAAGTCTGCGAATCTGTCGTCAAACTCGTTCCTTAATCTTTGTAACATCAACACGTACTTGTCAAAATCCAAGGTGTCTTGCTTTCTTGTAGATAAGGTCTCCCAATGAATCAACTGCTTTTGTTCCAGCTGCTTTTCCAACAACAAAAGCTTTTATGTGAAAGCTAGAACGTGTTCGTATAACTGTGTGCATAGTTGGTCTTTCCCTTGCAGTTTCAAGTTAAGATCAGAAAGATATTTGGTTATATCAACCAGGAAAGCCAGATCAGCCAACCACTCCTCATCAGTAAGGAAAGTAATTTCTTGGTCTTTGTTGCCAAGAAAAATCTTTAAGTCGTCCAGCAGGGAATAGAATCGTTTTAGTGTAGCTGCTCTGCTGAGCCAGCGAACGCGACTGAAGTATACAATGTCTTCGTGAACTGAACCGACATCAGCCAGAAAAGCCTGGAACTGTCTGTGGTTATGCCCTCTTGCGCGTATAAAATTAACTGTCTGCACTACTTTATCCATCACGTGTTTCAGGCCTATACAACTGGGATGCCCAAAGACTATAAGAGATGGCGGGCCGGATGGTGGCCCGGGGGCCGTATGTTGGACAGGCCTGGCCTAAGCAGTGTCTACACCAGTAAATAAGAAGAAAGTTAGTGCATTTTCATCCCAAAAAAAAAAACGATTTGGTTAAACATGTCATAAAAGAAAGCATTTCTTGCTTTTCCAAGAAAAAGAATTGTGAAAATGTTTTGCTTTCCATTTCATTAATTCATTTTTTAAGTCATTCTGACAGAATATTTCGAAGAGCTTTTGTGTAAAAGCTTTTAGCAAAGTTTGTTACCTTTTTTAGCTGTGTTTATACAAATACCAGAGAACGTATGTATATCAATAGCAGAGAACGTTTATAATAGAGAAGGTTCACGGCGCGAAGAACGTAAAATATTATTGGCTAACTCGGTCGAGATGGAGGAGTTTCACCACTGCCAGCTCGGCAGGAGAAATTTTAACATTTTCGCTTGAACAGAGCTGAGCGTGGAATAAAAATTATGCCCAAAACTATATATTGCTCTAACAGACGTATGTTCGCTCTTTTGCTTATATTTTTACTCGTTTATATGCAAACATGTGTATTCGTATGAATTCTTTTTGTGCATATCAATGAATACATGTGCAATTGAATACATTTAAATTAAATTTCTTTTTCAGGGCAATATTCGTAGTTAATGTAAAAATAAAGCCAATTTTTTAATTATTTTTTGAATTAGATATATTCATACTTACATATTTATATAACAAACTATCATAATATTATTTAAAAAATGAAATATTACAATAGTGATAAATGAACATTAATCGTATATTTTATCATTCAAAACTTATATTCACATGTGTTTATGTTCGCTTTCGCGAATTCAAATCATATTATCACTTGCCAATAGTAACATGTGCGCTCTGCTCATATGTACAAACATAAATAAATGCGTATGACATTGGTACACAAATAACGCATACACAAACCTACATACTTGTATACATATGTATGCGTACACATGCAAATATGTCACCCCCAAAAACTACAAACATTGCTTTACAAAAACAACAATCGTTTGAAATTGCGTCAGCAGCGTCACAAATCAATATGGCAGCCAAATAGTCGATGCTCAAATTTGTAGAAAAACACCTAACAACAATATTTCCATTCATGAACGCCAGCACACTATCAACAGGAAAACTTGCTTCATTCATAAAAACAAACACCATTACATCTCCCCGAACATGCTTTTGCCTACAAGCGTCTTTTGGCGACGATGGAAAAGCTAAAAATCATAAATTTAACAATTTCTGATATTTGTATGAGAAGGAAAAAGTGACAACGCCTACAATATTGTGACAATATTATATTTTTATTTTTAACTAACTACAAATATCTGTATCTTTGATTGTGGCACATAACCGGGATTGACTGTATTTGTCAAGGAATGTAAAAAATATTGTTGCGCGGCTTGCAAAAATCTGCGTCGATATGTATGCAAGGTCATACAGAGACATATGTACATATTTACGCTGGTTTGTTGGAGAAGCTGTTACAGGGACAAGAGAAGCAGTGACAATTGGCGTTCGTTCGTTTGTGTTTTTCGGCACAGCTCGGATTTGTACCAACAACACAATGTTGTGACGCTTTGTTGTCACGTCAGCCCTTCAACGCATTGACTTTTTGACAAAGCGTGAGCTTCGGCCACTGGTTTCCCGTGACAAAGGAGATTTCGCATGAAACAATAAGTGTACATATTTACATACAAAGTTGTGAGTGGACAAATGTACAAACATTTTGCGTATGGTTCTTTTTGTTTACATGCACACATAATTACATACGTGAATATGTGCGACCGCTTGGTCTTTTAACATGTTATCAAAACTTTTAAGGGCCTGTAAATAAATATGTATTGTATATCTTATCAAACCTACATTAATTAAATATTTAGGTAACAGCATAAACAAGACTATTATATAAGTTAAGAAATTTTATGTTAATTTCTTTTAAAAAAATTTTATTTATTACTTGTTCGTTTCATTACAGAGCTAAGACTGAACTTAAAAATTAATTTACTTAAAAGCTAAGCTAAGTTGCACTGGCCAACTGCTGACTTTGTTGCCGATTCTCCGAATTGGCTTATTTCGGTTGCGCGTGTTGGATTTCCGCTTCACGCCGAAAAATGAGCTTTTATGCTGATCAAAGCGTCTGGCTTTGGCTGTGGGAAATATTGTGCAACTAAAGATGCATTTCCGCTATGATTTGCTCATTATTGCTGATTACGGTTTATTTAGTAATTGTTAACATTTGCCATGTTAACACTTCCCCTCTTAAAAGCGATCGTCCCGAGAGCCTATCAAAAATAGGGGAGGTTGTTAAAATTGATGTAAGTATTTTGATCATTGGAAAGATCTTTGATCTCCTTAAGATCAATATTCGCCGGGGGCATCTGGTTAAGGTCCAGGCTTGAAGATATGATTATTCTGTTTTGGTGCTTTCTCCAGAATTTTCGAAAAAATATTATACCGAGAATGATAGTTGCAACGGCTCCAAGTAAAAGGGAGCTATTGGATATCGTTGCTGTCTTCAGAAGATTTATTCTTCTTATTCTACTTTTCCTGATTCTGTCAAAACGGTGGAATTTTTGTCTTCCTTTACTATTTCTTTTCTAAATTTTGGAGATATTTTGGTTCCTAGTCGTTTGTTTATCCTAACGTAAATTGTTTCTCCAGGGTTATATGTTTTAATTGGATGACGGGCTTTATTATGGTAGGAAAGATCTTTTTGTTGTCTATTTTTTAGTTCCGAGATAATTTCTTCCCTAGCTCTTTCAAATTGGATTGGGTCTGTGGAGATTCTTCTCCCGAAAAATACCTCTATTGGTTTTTTCTTTGTGGAGGAGTAGACTGAAAAATTGTACTCGTAGACGGAGTTATCAAGGAGTTCGGCGAATGAGGTGAAACTTCGCTCTGCTTTTAAACAGCGCATTATTTCTGTGAGGGTCGAGTGAAATCGCTCTACTTGACCATTTACGGAACTTGCATAAGGTGGTGTTCTAAAAATTTGTATATTTAGGGTATCTTCCAATAAAAATCGAATGGAAGCTGAATTCAAAGACGTTTCATTGTCTATAACTACCGTTTCTGGTACGCCAAATTGAAACAGTAGTTCGCGGAGAGGTTCCTTAACGTGTTCTACGGCTCTGGAGCGAAGGATTTTGGTTTGGGCATACTTTGAAAATTTGTCTATGGCTGTAAGGACGAAATTTCGTTCAGTTATGTAAATATCAATATGTAAGATTTGTCCTGGAAATTGTGGAATAGGGTTTCTCCTAGTTTTGGTTTGGTAGGGTGGCGGTCGTACTTATTTTCTTTGCAAACTGAGCATTGCTGAATAATTCTTTTATTGTTTTGGTCATGGAGGGAAAATAGTAATTTTCTAAAATTTGAAGTTTGTTTTCACGAGAATTCCTATGTGCTCTTTTATGGGTATTTATGATTATTTCTTCTTATTGCTGTTCGTCTGTCACATCCTGGACTTGGAGTTGAGAAAACCTGGTTTTATAGTTACTAAAGTGGATCGGGTATATTTCTTGAATTTTACCCATAGTTCTTTCGTCGGTTTTGATGCAATTTATTATGGAGGGGTTTAGGTACCTTTTTAGGAGATTTATTATTGTTTCTGAGTTATATTCCGGTTCTTCAATGACGTGTCTATGGTATGTGGGGAATACTATCTTGAATTGATAGGTAGAAATTGGGCCTGAATTTAGGAAGATTTGGTTTTTGAAAACGTTAATTGGGGATTCTTCTTCTTCTTCTTAATTGGCGTAGGCACCGCTTACGCGATTATAGCCGAGTTAACAACAGCGCGCCACTCGTTTCTCCTTTTCGCTACGTGGCGTATTTGAAGTTCTATTCTACCATTCCCAATATTTAGTAATTTTATCATTTTTTAGGAAGAATCAGTTTTAAATTGTACGCATATACATACTTCAATGTATATCTGTATGTATATCTAAAATTATAATAAACCTTTTTATCAACACTCCAATTATTCCGCTATATCTTTATGTTAGATATCCCGTTTGGTTGCTTATGAATGCATTTGCGCATTTGCGTCCTTGACCAATAATCTAGCAAAGTATCCGCAGTGCCTTGACGATGAAAATTTCAATGCCATTTTTATTCAACACCTTTTTATCAACACTCCAATTATTCCGCTATATCTTTATGTTAGATATCCCGTTTGGTTGCTTATGAATGCATTTGCGCATTTGCGTCCTTGACCAATAATCTAGCAAAGTATCCGCAGTGCCTTGACGATGAAAATTTCAATGCCATTTTTTGTTGTGATATTAAATATATCGGACGGGTTCGTCTTAAAAGAAAACTACCTGGCTAAGGAGCAAAATCAGTATAACCCATATACTAAGCATGTTCGGATATGAAAATTTTTACTTATTTCTTTCTATTTTTGAATTACTAAAATTTTCAAATGATTCTTACATAAATTTTGTACAAATGCTTATGATTTGAAATATAATTTTTGTATTTATGAGTTGTATTGAATTTTAGCATAAAGAGATAAAATGTATCCTATGTCCTTACCCTGCTTCTAAGCTACCTCCCCACCAATTTTAAGCCAAATCGGTTCAGCCATTCTTGAGTTATAAACGACTTTCTTTTATATACCAACTTGTACCATACTTGTAAATGACAGAAAAGAGCAAAAAAGAAAAAAACAACAAACAACAAACACATGCCAGAGCTGTAGCACATGAAAATTTTCATTAGCTCTGCTGTGCTACCGCTCCGAATTTTTTGATACCGCTACGCCAGAGCATAGCGCAAAATTTAATTTTTTGCTCCCGCTCCAGCTATAGTTTTTTACCTAACAAAAGTCGGAGCAGAGTAGAGCACACACTAGACTTCTGCATGAATGTACCCATATCTAGCTTGACAGAACTGTACAGTAGTATAGTGTTCTTAAAAATACTGCACTCATTCTTTGCTGTACAGTATACCTCTTAGGGCAGAAGTAGGTAGCACAGCATTTTTCTTGACCTCACTTAGAGTGAGAACAGTATATGGTTGTACTCCTCGTGACTGAGTACTTTGTAATTTTTTTAATACGCTGAACATTAAGCGAAACTATAAGGACAGCTTGCCTGTGCTATTATACAACTGTGCAGATGAGTTCAGTATTATTCAACACGTACACAAACATGGATGGTAAAGAAAACGACGGCCGTGCAATGAACGCATAAGAAACTGTAAGTTTTTGTTGCGCAAAAATTATATATTGCCATTATATTATATACAAATCTATTTTGTAACTAGAAATATCTGTTGTTTTATATGTTTGTGAATGTCTTTTGTATATTTGTGGTAATATAGTGCCCGGTCAACAAAATAATGTTTCTGCATTCCAATATTAATGAATTAAATATAGAATCTTTTGTAGCATAAAATAATTAATATAATTACTTTGAATTAAAATATTATTAGTTTCTAAGCTCTATGTTTTATAATAAACACATTTTCAATGAAAAAATAAAACCAATGTTTTTTTTTATCTTATTCTTGCATATGACATATAAGTCATGAAGCTTCTCTCACTGTACAGTAAGTAAACAGCACAGTGCGTTGACTGCACACCAATTTTGCTGTACTCATTAACAGCTGTACAACCATGGAGTGAGTGGAAACACTGCCTGTCAATACAGTCAATATTTCAATATTCACTCACACTCAATTATACTGTGCAGAAAAAGAAGTCCACTTCTAGAATAAGTAATTCATTTGCCGTTATGGGTGCATCCATGCAGAAGTCTAGCACATACTTTACATTGTATGCTAAGGCTATGCTGTGGCTCCCGACAAAGTGAGAGCGGTAGCAATAGTAAAATGAAATGCTACGAGAGTAGCGTAGTTTTTCAAACGCTGAATAGAACCACATTTGCAGCCCTCGACTATTCCACCGATAATTCAATTGGCAGCAACACTGCGTTTTTAGCAGAAGGGGCTTACCAACGGGGAGTAGGCCGTGATTTTTGTATCAGTTTGGCAAGAAGCACGGTGTCGCAGATTTTAACAAAAGTGATGTGCCTCTTAGAGAATTACATTTGCGGTCAGTGGGTAAAACTTTCTATGGATGATAGCGAAAAATTGATTTCAAGAAATCACTTTTTTGGAAAGTACAAAATACTCGGTTGTATAGATGGAACACATATAAAAACAATAAAACCACCTGATAATGAGCATTTATATTTTAACAGAAAGGGATATTTTAGCATAAATGCGATGATAGTAAGTATAAACAATAAATTAATATTCAAACATATTTGTAAACCTACTTGTGTATGTATATGCATTTATTTTTTCAAAAGATTTGTGACAACGATATGCAAATACGTGCAGTTGATGCGCGGTATCCCGGTTCAAGTCATGATGCATTCATCTGGGGTATGAGTCACGCTAAACAATATTTCCGTACACAGTATGAGAGTGGGCAGCATTCATTGAGGTTGCTGGGCGATTGCGGCTACGGAATTGAACCATTTTTGTTAACACCTTATAAAGATCCACAGTTTAACTCAATGGAGTATAAGTTTAACATAGCACATACGGCTGCACGGAATATTGTGGAAAGGACAATCGGAGTTTTAAAGAGCCGTTTCCGATGTTTAATGTCCACATTACATTACCGCCCTGAAAAAGTGGTTAAAATTGTAAACGTCTGTTGTGCCTTACACAACATCTACAGACGTTACAACATTGAATATAATCAGGAAGTAGTAATTCTTGCAAATGAGACTGACGATGACAATTTTTTCCATTCTGATAATGGTTCAATGCAGAGCGAAGGCCGGAGAATAAGAGACGAAATAGCAAATACTTTGTAACTCAATGGATTTATTTCTTAATTTTAAATATAACAGTCTTCATGACTAAACTAAAATCAGCCTTATAAATTCAGGTACTTTAAGTATATTTCACAACCAGGATCTTTAATTAAATAATATACTTAATAATTATTTTTTTTTTCGTGATATTGTCTTTTGTGTTTAAACTTGAGAACTTCGAGATTTAGTTGTTCTTTTTTAATCTCATTTTTTTCCACAATAGCTTTAAGCAATTGAGTACTTATACTTACAAACTCATCTTTCAATTCAATAATAGCTCTTCCAACAGTTTTATTATTACTCTCTATTGCTTGGTATATACGCCTCAAGCTGCTAGCATTTTTAGATTGCAGTTCTTTTATCTGATCAAATTTTTTCAATATATCTCCATATTTTTTATCTTCTTCATCCAAAAATCTTTTTAAGCGATCTGCTGTACTTTCTAATTTTTGCCTTCTAGGTACACTAGCATTTACTTCGTGTTGCCTTTGTGACGTGGAGGGTATATCGTCGGCATCTGTTTGTCTATTGGATGCATTATAACTTAAGTTTATATTTTGTTCCTCTGGCGATGAGGAAGACAAATCTACATTCACCCCTGCAATTGGTATATTTAAATTCTCATTAACGGATTGGGTGCCAAGAGAAACGCCTAATATGCCTTCTATAGTTTGCGAAATGCCACAAAGACGCACAATGGTTTCTTCGTTTGGAGTGAGCTGATATTTTGAAAATGGACCACCTCGTGTTGCTCGACTCTCAATTTTGTTGTGAGCTAATTTTCTTTTGATTTCGCTTTTCCACTCAGTTATAACCTATAGAAATAAGTTTAATTTAATTGCAGTTTAATTTTCACTGAAATTTACTTACCTTTTTTCACCCGTTTACATCTTTGTGTGGAGGACCTGTAGCATTAAGGGATTCAGTTAATTCCTGCCATAACGAATCTATTGTCGGTTTATTGCGTTTCGTAAATACTCTTATGATATCTGAATTTTTTTTCCATAAATTCAATTATGATCGTATTTTGCGTTCTGTTCTTATGTTTTCCCCCTAAAAAAATAAAGTTAATTACTTCGTAACAATAAAATATATAAATTTCTTAACTTACATTTTGTCAACCGTCTAACAACACACAGAAATATAAACTGAATATTCAAATCTGTTGGCGATTATATTTTTGTTTTATTTCTGATAGCAAAACCGATAAAATTGGTTTCGATGACACCCAAAACCGATACAAATTCTGTTTCGAACATCAAACCAATAATATCTGAATTCATGACACCTACTACGTTTTTTGATCGGTTTCAATTCTGATTCCGACAACTATCAGATTCCACAACACCCCTGAATATTCCTCTGATTTATGTGTACAGTCAATCACGGTTATGTAGTACTCCGCTTAAATGAAAATCAAATCTCTCCCTCATCACTCTTAACAGCCTATATTATACATTATCTTGCTGCATCTCACGATTTGTTTTTTGAAATACATAGAAATTACGCACTCGCCTATGTACCTTATTATAATTTTATTTTTAACAAACCACAAAAATCTGTATCTTTGATTGTGGCGCATAACCGGGATTGTCTGTATTTGTCAAGGAATGTAAAAAATATTTTGTAATTCTGAAGTATTTTTCGCATCTGCGTCGATATGTACGCAAGCTCACGCACAAACATACATATTTACGCTGGTTTGTTGGCGGAGCTGTACAGCGGCAAGGGAAGCGGTGACAATCGGCGGCCATTCATTTATTTTTTTCGGCACAGCTTGGATTTTCACAAAGCATTTTGACAAAACGTGAAGTTCGGCCATTGGTTGTCCGTGACAACGGAGTTTATGTATGAAACAATGGGTGTATAAGTTAACTTATTTTAAGTTTTATATTTATTTTTTATTTAAAACGTTTTTTTACAACTGTACAAAAAAATACTTGTTTAATTTTAATTTCTAAGTTGCTGGAGCGATGTCCAACCAACTTGGAGGAAAGCCGAATTAAAAGTGAAACTTAAACCTAATCTTATGCTATCACCAACTTAATATTCTAAGCGCCGGCAGAGCGAGACGTCGGCAGCGACGCATATTGTTAGTGGCGTGCTAGTAGCGTCATTAAAATCCGTAATATTAGTTTGGCGCTCTTTTAGTGGGTAGCGGTAAAGTGGCGTGATGCGTTTGCCAAATTGTGTACCTACATTCCTGAGCATTCTTAAGCTTACATGGTACAGTACACTGTTTAACAAAATATTTATTTTGTTAACTCCTCCCTTCTTAATTTCGAACGCCCGCTTTCGACAGCCAAGTGATTGTAGAGTTTTATTTGGACAACTGGGAGACTTCAATGTAAGGGATACTATAGCTGAGCTCTAGAGTCCTCTTTCGTACCGTAAGCTTTTATTTATAAAATGTTTTATTGAGCGACATGTGTAGTGTATTTGGCACTGGTATCATATTCACTAACAATTGGCTTGATTCCTTAGGCTGATGATAGGTGCTGTTTATTTGCCTTTGCGCAATTAAATGGTGTACTTCCTAACTATGTACATATGTATGTATGTACATATTTTACATGATTCATTGCTTAAAGTTTTAAATATTAGAAAAAGGTTTACAATTCCTTTTCATTCTTACAAGTGATTTTACGGGTCGGCTTTAGTATACCGTCCCAGGATTTCGGGAATAAAATGGGTATGGTCGGATAGAGGAGACTCTCCAGATCACGAATATATATAGCCGCAGGAAGCTTATAGTTTCGAGATATTCGCGTTTAAAGTTGAAAATTTGCAATATTTCAATTACATATTTTCGATATATGAAATTAATTTTGCACTTGTATTTTTCAATTTTATATACACTAACACATCACTAATTCATTTGTACACATTTATTTTATATAATATAGTGCAAAAGTAGCTTTTAATATACAATTTAAATTATTGTTGAATTATAATTATTTAAGAATAACAAAGGAATTACAAACTGACAAATAATCAGTGTTATCCCCTTTTTGTGAAATGACCAACTGATTAAAATTTTTCGTTATTGATAAAAGATAATATTCTTTTTAACACTATTCACTTATTTAGTTAATTGAATTAGATAATGAAAAATCAAAATTATAATTCTTAAAACCAACATCTTACAAACGTGCATGACTGGAAGAAGTATCCCGTTTAATCATTTTCGACACTACTAAGGTTCCATCGATGGCCACTTTCTCGCACGCTTCTCTTCCTCAAGAATGGGTATATCATAGAGAAGGTTCACGTGTTTCACCACACCACAGAAAAATTATTAGCGTGTTTCCCACATTTAACATCAGGGGACACGAAAATAGCAGAATTGAGCATTTTCAGTGTTAAATGAGAAAAATTATGCTATTTCCGATGATAAGGAATGTACGCTTACAAATTCGTATATTCACAATGCGCAAACGACTCTGCATATAATTTATATACATACATATATATATTTTTTTTCTATATACATATGTATGTACATATTTTATATCAAAGCATACAAGCATGTACGTACAAATTGAACTATTTCTTGATGAATTCCTGAAAATCTTTGGAAATATATGTTAACATGGCAAATGTTAACAATTACTAAATAAACCGTAATCAGCAATAATGAGCAAATCATAGCGGAAATGCATCTTTAGTTGCACAATATTTCCCACAGCAAAAGCCAGACGCTTTCATCAGCATAAAAGCTCATTTTTCGGCGTGAAGCGGAAATCCAACACGCGCAACCGAAATAAGCCAATTCGGAGAATCGGCAACAAAGTCAGCAGTTGGCCAGTACAACTTAGCTTAGCTTTTAAGTAAATTAATTTTTAAGTTCAGTCTTAGCTCTGTAATGAAACGAACAAGTAATAAATAAAATTTTTGTTTAAAAGAAATTAACATAAAATTTCTTAACTGGCGCCCAACGTGGGGCCTTCGCTAGTCGCGTTTCGTATCAATACAATTCGCGGGTGTATCCACAAGTCTTGGTTAAAAAGTTTGTGCTGTCGTGATACTCAGCGGCTACCATTAGAAGACAAGGATAATACTTACCACCCCATAGACGGCGAAGGCTTGGGCTAGGGCTCAACAGAAGTGCAGGAAAAGAGGCCCCCTAGTCGCCAATAGCAAACGGGAAGCGCAAGACGTTAGCCGCCTGCCCAGGAGAATGTTCCTGCTACTAGAGTAAGAATTAATTTTAAGTGTGAAACAAACTATATTTAAGAAATCTTTAATGCAAAGGTGAACACAATCTAAGAATAGTGACATAATTTCAGAAAGAGAGCGTAATTCAGAAAAAAAATAATTGAACTAGACGAGATAATATCATATCGAAAAGCTAACTAAAAGTGAAAAATTTAGAAAGGAAAGTTTTAACTCAAAACAAAATAAGCTAGGGATAAGTTAAATTTTTAAAATAAAAAAATGATTAATAGAAATATATCAATCATGCCAATTAATCCTGCCAACCTCGTTCGGCCACCAATACTTAATGCACCCCAAGGGCCACCAGCACCTTGTGGTCAGCCTCTTGCCTCTCCTAATTCATTCTCGATGGATGAGTTAACTACCGTAATCACAGGAATTGTGAACAATGTCTTAAGGACTGAAGGGCGAAACATGGTTTAAGCCGCCCTTAACCCAAATTCCAACTTTTAAAATTTCACGGACATTACCATAGACTCAAGACTACCCGGGAATGTCTCTGAATTAGACAAAATACCAGATGTGGTACGATGTCTTCGGGAGTTCTCCGGAAATCCGGGAGAATTCACATCTTGGAGGAAAAGCGTGGACAGGATCCTCCAGATATATGAGCCTCAAAGAGGTACCCCAAAATATTATGGCATCCTCAATGTCATTAGAAACAAAATCGTGGGCAATGCCGACATTGCCTTAGAGTCCTATAACACTCCACTGGATTGGAAGGCGATCTCCTGTTGCCTAACATTGCATTACGCGGATAAACGCGACCTTGGTACCCTTGAGTACCAAATGACCTCTCTCGTACAGGGTAGCAATACAATTCAAAAATTTTACCAAAAGGTATATTCTCATCTCTGACTAATTCTGAACAAACTGGGATGCATGGAAGTCGGCGCAGAAGCCATGCACCTTCTAACTCGTACGTATAGGGATAAAGCCCTAGACACGTTCGTTCGCGGACTCAAAGGAGATCTACCGAGACTCCTTGGAATGAGGGAACCAGCAGATCTCCCTCAGGCACTCCACCTGTGTCTCAAACTAGAGAATCAAACCTTCAGGTCACATTATGCCTTGAGCAATAATAACAATATCAGCAGGAAACCACAAGAGTTTCGTCCACCACTACCTCCCAGAAGGATGAACAATGAGTTTTACCCCGAATTGGCATACATGCCCCAACCATGGTTGTACGCAGCCACTCCACATAGACCACCGCAAATGAATTATCAAGTTCAACGCCAGCAACAGGCGCCCCAATATGCACAACAGCATTACAATCCACCACCACGTCCTTTGCATAAGCCACAGCCACGTCCAGAACCAATGGACATTGACCCATCACTGCGAACTAGGAATATTAATTATATGAATAGGCCACGTAATAATGACCCTATTAACAAAAGACCTCCTCCTGGCAACCCTCCAGCTCCTGTGCCCCCTAATAAAATCCAAAGGAATTTCCATATAGATTCCGAACAACCCCAAGCTTACTATCCTACCACAACAATTGACAAGCAGACGAACGACAACTCTAGCCATTACGATGACGAATGTTACAGAGACAGAAATGATGAAGGTCAGGACGATAGCTACATAGACACGACTGATTTACATTTTTAGAATGAGTCACTCTTCGCTGCCCTATGTTGAATGCAGGCTGAAGAGTGGAGATATTCGTGAAAATTTTAGTAGATACAGGATCTACGAAAAACTATATACGATCCTCTATCGTGCCCAATCCAATAAATAACGAAAGCATTTTTTTTGCGAAATCCATAGCAGGGAGACATCGAAATCAAACAGCATACCTTTCTAAACCTATTTAACTCAGACAAAAAACTACTTTCTACTACTAATTCTACCTCCTCCCAGCTCTGACATCATTCCATGGTATTATTGGGAATGATAGCCTTAAGGAGCTTGACGCAGTCATCCACGTAAAGAATAACTTCATGGAGTTAGAAGGCAATACCAAAATTAAAATCAAGCAGCTAGCTTCAAGATCTGTTAACAAAATATATATTAAGGAAGATAACTTGTCACAAAAACATCAGAAGGAAATTAATAATTTGGTCGAAAATTTTTCTAATCTCTTTACGGAACCAAACGATAAACTTACCTATACCACTAAAGTCATAGGAGAAATCAGAACGCCCAAGGACACTCCCGTTTATACAAGGTATTACCCTTACCCAATGTCATTAAAAGGTGAAGTCGAAACTCAAATCAACAAAATGTTAGACGATGGCATCATTCGACCATTAAGATCACCTTATAATTCACCCGTTTGGGTTGTAGCTAAAAAACTCGATTCCCAAGGCAATAAGCAATACCGAATCGTTATTGACTATAGGAAACTTAACTCGATTACTGTAGCAGACCGTTACCCAATACTCCAAATTAATGAGGTACTATCCCAGCTTGGGAAAAACAAATACTTTTCCGTTTTGGATTTAAAGAGTGGATTCCATCAAATCCCTCTCAAAGAATCCGACATTGAAAAAACAGCTTTCTCAATAAACAATGGCAAATATGAATTCACAAGACTGCCATTCGGACTCAAGAATGCCCCTTCAATTTTCCAGCGAGCCTTAGATCACATTCTTCGTCATCACATTGGAAAAATTTGCTATGTCTATATCGATGATATAGTCGTTTTCAGCAACTCTGAAGAAGAGCACACCCTCCACTTAAACCAAATTTTCAAAACCCTTGAAGACGCAAACATGAAAATACAATTAGACAAATGCCATTTTTTCAGGGACTCAGTAGAGTTTCTAGGATTTATTATTTCCTCAAAAGGAATAACAAAGAATCCCTCAAAGGTAGAAGCAATAGCTAAAATACCCTACCCCAAAAATATTAAGCAACTTCGCTCATTTTTAGGCCTTTCCGGCTACTATCGTCGCTTTATTAAAGATTACGCCATGCTGGCTAAACCTCTAACCATACTCTTAAGAGGGGAAGAAGGACGTATATCTAAAAACAAGTCCAGCAAAATTAATATCGAATTGGATGAAGACGCAAAAGATGCCTTCAACAAAATTAAAAATTCACTCATGTCTGACGACGTCATACTTTCCTATCCTGACTTCAATAAAGAATTCCATCTAACGACCGATGCGTCAAACTTTGCAATTGGTGCAGTCCTTTCGCAGGACAAACACCCCATCGCCTTCATCTCCCGAACACTAACCAAAACAGAAGAAGCCTATGCTACGAACGAAAAAGAGTTTTAGCAATCATCTGGGCTCTAAACAATTTCAGGAATTATCTATACGGTTCAGCCAAAGTAAAAATTTATACAGACCACCAACCCCTTACACAGGCCATCAGCAATAAAAATAACAACTCAAAAATGAAACGTTGGAAAGCCACACTGGAAGAATACAATCATGAACTCCATTACAAACCAGGCACAACTAACGTGGTAGCCGACGCACTATCAAGAACGCCTCCCGAACCAATTAACGCCTTGTCAGTAACCCAGCATAGTGACGAGAGCTCATCCGATAAATTAATTTGGCATGTAGAATCCCCAATGTGTAGAAGTTGAGGCAAGTGAGGAAAGTTCTCTGATCGCCATTCACTTGGGAGTGGTCAGAAACGATTCTTTTACATATGACTCAAGCAGCTCACGACTTCCGGTCTTTGACCAAGTATCCTCTGGGTAGCCTAAGAACATCCGTTCGAAGGTGAGCTAAA
Source organism: Bactrocera tryoni (assembly GCF_016617805.1). NCBI lineage: Eukaryota > Metazoa > Arthropoda > Insecta > Diptera > Tephritidae > Bactrocera > Bactrocera tryoni. The sequence goes on along the minus strand of NC_052499.1, from coordinate 31,789,844 downwards.
GTGAGAAGGCGAAACATCCCCTGCATAGGGTTGTGCGCTGGGTTTGGGACCCGCCACGTAAAAAGCCTATCCCAATGAAAAGCGACAAACAGCCTCGAATGAGAAACCCCTCTTTTGATGACGACCATGGCAAACGAAATAAGGATAACGATATCAGGGCATGCACCTGGAATGTCCGGTCCCCTAATTGGGAAGGTGC